>NC_057806.1:212291281-212461641 GCF_018294505.1 Triticum aestivum
GTTTGACAACTTCCCATATATAAATCTTTACCTCCGGACCATTCCGGATCTCCTCGTGACGTCCAGGATCCCATCCGGGACTCCGAACAACATTCGGTAGTCACATACTAGTCTTCCTAATAACCCTAGCGTCACCGAACCTTAAGTGTGTAGACCCTACGGGTTCGGGAGACATGCAGACATGACCGAGACGCTCTCAGTCAATAACCAACAGCGGGATCTGGATACCCATGATGGCTCCCACATGCTCCTCGATGTTGTCATCGGATGAACCACTATGTCGAGGATTCGATCAAACCCTGTATGCAATTCCCTTTGTCAATCGGTATGTTACTTGCCCGAGACTCGATCGTCGGTATCCCAATACCTTGTTCAGTCTCGTTACCGGCAAGTCACTTTACTCGTACCGTAATGCATGATCCCGTGTCCAACACCTTGGTCACATTGAGCTCATTATGATGATGCATTACCGAGTGGGCCCAGAGATACCTCTCCATCATACAGAGTGACAAATCCCAGTCTCGATCCGTGTCAACCCAACAGCTACTTTCGGAGATACCTGTAATGCACCTTTATAGTCACCCAGTTACGTTGTGATGTTTGATACACCCAAGGCACTCTTACGGTATCCGGGAGTTACACGATCTCATGGTCGAAGGAAGAGATACTTGACACTGGCAAAGCTCTAGCAAAACGAACTACACGATCTTTTATGCTATGCTTAAGATTGGGTCTTGTCCATCACATCATTCTCCTAATGATGTGATCCCGTTATCAACGACATCCAATGTCCATAGTCAGGAAACAATGACTATCTGTTGATCACAACGAGCTGGTCAACTAGAGGCTCACCAGGGGCATATTGTGGTCTAAGTATTCACACGTGTATTACGATTTCCGGATAATACAGTTATAGCATGAATAAAAGACATTTATCATGAACATTGAAATATAATAATACTTTTATTATTGCATCTAGGGCATATTTCCAACAGTCTCCCACTTGCACTAGAGTCACCAATCTAGTTACATTGTGATGAATCGAACACCCATAGAGTTCTGGTGTTGATCATGTTTTGCACGCGAGAGAGGTTTAGTCAGCGGATCTGCGACATTCAGATCCGTGTGCACTTTGCAAATCTCTATGTCTCCATCTTGAACATTTTCACGGATGGAGTTGAAACGACGCTTGATGTGCCTGGTCTTCTTGTGAAACCTGGGCTCCTTGGCGAGGGCAATAGCTCCAATGTTGTCACAGAAGAGTTTGATCGGCCCCGACGCATTGGGTATGACTCCTAGGTCGGTGATGAACTCCTTCACCCAAATCGCTTCATGCGCTGCCTCCGAGGCTGCCATGTACTCCGCTTCACACGTAGATCCCGCCACGACGCTCTGCTTGCAGCTGCACCAGCTTACTGCTCCACCATTCAACATATACACGTATCCGGTTTGTGACTTAGAGTCATCCAGATCTGAGTCAAAGCTAGCGTCGACGTAACCCTTTACGACGAGCTCTTCGTCTCCTCCATAAACGAGAAACATGTCCTTCGTCCTTTTCAGGTACTTCAAGATATTCTTGACCGCTGTCCAGTGTTCCTTGGCGGGATTACTCTGGTATCTTGCTACCAAACTTACGGCAAGGTTTACATCGGGTCTGGTACACAGCATGGCATACATAATAGATCCTATGGCTGAAGCATAGGGGATGACACTCATCTCTTCTTTATCTTTTGCCGTGGTCGGTGACTGAGCCGAGCTCAATCTCACACCTTGTAACATAGGCAAGAACCCCTTCTTGGACTGATCCATTTTGAACCTCTTCAAAATCTTATCAAGGTATGTGCTTTGTGAAAGACCTATGAGGCGTCTCGATCTATCTCTATAGATCTTGATGCCTAATATATAAGCAGCTTCTCCAAGGTCCTTCATTGAAAAACACTTATTCAAGTAGGCCTTAATGCTTTCCAGAAATTCTATATTATTTCCCATCAAGAGTATGTCATCTACATATAATATGAGAAATGCTACAGAGCTCCCACTCACTTTCTTGTAAACGCAGGCTTCTCCATAAGTCTGCATAAACCCAAACGCTTTGATCATCTCATCAAAGCGAATGTTCCAACTCCGAGATGCTTGCACCAGTCCATAAATGGATCGCTGGAGCTTGCATACTTTGTTAGCGTTCCGAGGATCGACAAAACCTTCCGGCTGCATCATATACAGTTCTTCCTTAAGATGCCCGTTAAGGAATGCCGTTTTGACGTCCATTTGCCATATCTCATAATCATAGTATGCGGCAATTGCTAACATGATTCGGACGGACTTCAGCTTCGCTACGGGAGAGAAAGTCTCGTCGTAGTCAATCCCTTGAACTTGTCGATAACCCTTAGCGACAGGTCGAGCCTTATAGATGGTAACATTACCATCTGCGCCCGTCTTCTTCTTAAAGATCCATTTGTTTTCTATCGCTCGCCGATCATCGGGCAAGTCTGTCAAAGTCCATACTTTGTTTTCATACATGGATTCTATCTCGGATTTCATGGCTTCAAGCCATTTGTTGGAATCCGGGCCCGCCATCGCTTCTTCATAGTTCGAAGGTTCATTGTTGTCTAACAACATGATTTCCAGGACAGGGTTGCCGTACCACTCTGGTGCAGAACGTGTCCTAGTGGACCTACGAAGTTCAGCAGTAACTTGATCCGAAGTACCTTGATCATCATCATTGTTTTCCTCTTCAGTTGGTGTGGGCATCACAGGAACGGTTTCCTGCGCTGCGCCACTTTCCTGCTCAAGAGGTAGTACTTCATCGAGTTCTACTTTCCTCCCACTTACTTCTTTCGAGAGAAACTCTTTTTCCAGAAAGCATTCGTTCTTGGCAACAAAGATCTTGCCTTCGGATCTTAAGTAGAAGGTATACCCGACAGTTTCCTTAGGGTATCCTATGAATACGCATTTTTCCGACTTGGGTTCGAGCTTTTCAGGTTGAAGTTTCTTGACATAAGCATCGCATCCCCAAACTTTTAGAAACGACAGCTTAGGTTTCTTTCCAAACCATAATTCATACGGTGTCGTCTCAACGGATTTAGACGGTGCCCTATTTAAAGTGAATGTTGCTGTCTCTAGAGCGTATCCCCAAAATGATAGCGGTAAATCGGTAAGAGACATCATAGACCGCACCATATCCAATAGAGTGCGATTACGACGTTCGGACACACCGTTTCGCTGAGGTGTTCCAGGCGGCGCGAGCTGTGAAACGATTCCACATTTCCTTAAGTGTGTACCAAATTCGTGACTTAAGTATTCTCCTCCACGATCTGATCGTAAGAATTTTATCTTTCGGTCACGTTGATTCTCTACCTCATTCTGAAATTCCTTGAACTTTTCAAAGGTCTCAGACTTGTGTTTCATTAAGTAGACATACCCATATCTACTCAAGTCATCTGTGAGAGTGAGAACATAACGATATCCTCCGCGAGCCTCAACGCTCATTGGACCGCACACATCGGTATGTATGATTTCCAACAAGTTGGTTGCTCGCTCCATTGTTCCGGAGAACGGAGTCTTGGTCATTTTGCCCAAGAGGCATGGTTCGCACGTGTCAAACGATTCATAATCAAGAGACTCTAAAAGTCCATCGGCATGGAGCTTCTTCATGCGCTTGACACCAATGTGACCAAGGCGGCAGTGCCACAAGTATGTGGGACTATCGTTATCAACTTTAAATCTTTTGGCATCTACACTATGAACATGTGTAATATTACGCTCGAGATTCATTAAGAATAAACCATTGACCATCGGAGCATGACCATAAAACATATCTCTCATATAAATCGAACAACCATTATTCTCAGACTTAAATGAGTAGCCATCTCGTATTAAACGAGATCCAGATACAATGTTCATGCTCAAACTTGGCACTAAATAACAATTATTAAGGTTCAAAACTAATCCCGTAGGTAAATGTAGAGGCAGCGTGCCGACGGCGATCACATCGACTCTGGAACCATTCCCGACGCGCATCGTCACCTCGTCCTTCGCCAGTCTCCGTTTATTCCGCAGCTCCTGCTGTGAGTTACAAATATGAGCAACGGCACCGGTATCAAATACCCAGGAGTTACTACGAGTACTGGTAAGGTACACATCAATCACATGTATATCAAATATACCTTTGGTGTTGCCGGCCTTCTTATCCGCTAAGTATTTGGGGCAGTTCCGCTTCCAGTGACCCTTCCCCTTGCAATAAAAGCACTCAGTCTCAGGCTTGGGTCCATTCTTTGACTTCTTCCCGGTAACTGGCTTACCAGGCGCGGCAACATCTTTGCCGTCCTTCTTGAAGTTCTTCTTACCCTTGCCCTTCTTGAACTTAGTGGTCTTATTGACCATCAACACTTGATGTTCTTTCTTGATTTCAGCCTCTGCTGACTTCAGCATCGAGAACACTTCAGGAATGGTCTTTTCCATCCCCTGCATGTTGTAGTTCATCACAAAGCTCTTGTAGCTTGGTGGGAGCGACTGGAGGATTCTGTCAATGACCGCCTCATCTGGGAGGTTAATGTTCAGCTGGGTCATACGGTTGTGCAACCCAGACATCTTCAGGATGTGCTCACTGACAGAACTGTTTTCCTCCATCTTACAACTGTAGAACTTGTCGGAGACATCATATCTCTCGACCCGGGCATGAGCTTGAAAAACTAGTTTCAGCTCTTCGAACATCTCATATGCTCCGTGGTGCTCAAAACGCTTTTGGAGCCCCGGTTCTAAGCTGTAAAGCATGCCGCACTGAACGAGGGAGTAATCATCAGCACGAGACTGCCAAGCATTCATAATGTCTTGGTTCTCTGGGACGGGAGCGTCACCTAGCGGTCCTTCTAGGACATATTGTTTCCTGGCAGCTATGAGGATGATCCTCAGGTTCCGGACCCAGTCCGTATAGTTGCTGCCATCATCTTTCAGCTTGGTTTTCTCTAGGAACGCGTTGAAGTTCATGTTGACATTAGCGTTGGCCATTGATCTACAAGACATATTTGCAAAGGTTTTTAGACTAAGTTCATGATAATAAAGTTCTAATCAAATTATGAACTCCCACTTAGATTAGACATCCCTCTAGTCATCTAAGTGTTACACGATCCGAGTCGACTAGGCCGTGTCCGATCATCACGTGAGACGGACTAGTCATCGTCGGTGAACATTCTCATGTTGATCGTATCTTCCATACGACTCGTGTTCGACCTTTCGGTCTCCGTGTTCCGAGGCCATGTCTGCACATGCTAGGCTCGTCAAGTTAACCCTAAGTGTTTTCGCTGTGTAAAACTGTCTTACACCCGTTGTATGTGAACGTAAGAATCCATCACACCCGATCATCACGTGGTGCTTAGAAGCGACGAACTGTAGCAACGGTGCACAGTTAGGGGAGAACACTTCTTGAAATTTTATAAGGGATCATCTTATTTACTACCGTCGTCCTAAGTAAACAAGATGCATAATACATAATAAACATCACATGCAATTATATAGTTGTGACATGATATGGCCAATATCATATAGCTCCATTGATCTTCATCTTCGGGGCTCCATGATCATCTTGTCACCGGCTTGACACCATGATCTCCATCATCATGATCTCCATCATCGTGTCTTCATGAAGTTGTCACGCCAACGACTACTTCTACTTCTATGACTAACGTTTAGCAATAAAGTAAAGTAGTTTACATGGCGTTATTCAATGACACGCAGGTCATACAAAAAATAAAGACAACTCCTATGGCTCCTGCCGGTTGTCATACTCATCGACATGCAAGTCGTGAATCCTATTACAAAGAACATGATCTCATACATCACAATTCATCATTCATCACAACTTCTGGCCATATCACATCACATGATCAATCGCTGCAAAAACAAGTTAGACGTCCTCTAATTGTTGTTGCATCTTTTACGTGGCTGCAATTGGGTTCTAGCAAGAACGTTTTCTTACCTACGAATCACCACAACGTGATTTTGTCAACTTCTATTTACCCTTCATAAGGGCCCTGTTCATCGATTCCGCTCCAACTAAAGTGGGAGAGACAGACACCCGCCAGCCACCTTATGCAACTAGTGCATGTCAGTCGGTGGAACCGGTCTCACGTAAGCGTACGTGTAAGGTTGGTCCGGGCCGCTTCATCCCACAATACCGTTGAGCAAGAAAAGACTAGTAGAGGCAAGTAAGATGACAAAATCCACGCCCACAACAAAATTGTGTTCTACTCGTGCAAAGAGAACTACGCATAGACCTAGCTCATGATGCCACTGTTGGGGAACGTTGCAGAAAATTAAAATTTTTCCTACGGTTTCACCAAGATCCATCTATGAGTTCATCTAAGCAACGAGTCAAGGGAGAGAGTTTGCATCTACATACCACTTGTAGATCGCGTGCGGAAGCTTGCAAGGTGATGATGTAGTCGTACTCGACGTGATTCGAATCACCGATGACCAAGTGCTGAACGGACAGCACCTCCGCGTTCAACACACGTACGGGACGGGAGACGTCTCCTCCTTCTTGATCCAGCAAGGGGAAGGAGAGGTTGAGGAAGACAGCTCCACCGGCAGCACGACGGCGTGGTGATGGTGGAGAGGCAGTACTCCGACAGGGCTTCGCCAAGCACACAACGGAGGAGGAGAGGTGTTGGGGAGGGGAGGGCTGCGCCTTGGAGGGTGGTGCGGCTGCCCTCCCCTCACCCCTCTATTTATAGGGGTAAGGGAGAAGGGGGCCGGCCCCCTAGAACCCATCTAGGGGGGGGGGGTGCGGCGGCCTAGGGGGGAGGGGAGAGGGTGGCTTGCCCCCCAAGTCAAGGGGGGCGCCCCCTCTAGGGTTCCCCTTCAACCCTAGGCGCATGGGCCCAAGGGAGGGGGGTGCGGCCAGCTCACCAGGGGCTGGCTCCCTGCCCCACGCAGCCCATGTGCCCCCCCGGGAGGGGTGGCCCCTCCCGGTGGACCCCCGGAACCCTTCCGGTGGCCCCGGTACAATACCGGTATGACCCCGAAACTTCCCGGTGTCCGTTTGACAACTTCCCATATATAAATCTTTACCTCCGGACCATTCCGGATCTCCTCGTGACGTCCAGGATCCCATCCGGGACTCCGAACAACATTCGGTAGTCACATACTAGTCTTCCTAATAACCCTAGCGTCACCGAACCTTAAGTGTGTAGACCCTACGGGTTCGGGAGACATGCAGACATGACCGAGACGCTCTCAGTCAATAACCAACAGCGGGATCTGGATACCCATGATGGCTCCCACATGCTCCTCGATGTTGTCATCGGATGAACCACTATGTCGAGGATTCGATCAAACCCTGTATGCAATTCCCTTTGTCAATCGGTACGTTACTTGCCCGAGACTTGATCGTCGGTATCCCAATACCTTGTTCAGTCTCGTTACCGGCAAGTCACTTTACTCGTACCGTAATGCATGATCCCGTGTCCAACACCTTGGTAACATTGAGCTCATTATGATGATGCATTACCGAGTGGGCCCAGAGATACCTCTCCGTCATACGGAGTGACAAATCCCAGTCTCGATCCGTGTCAACCCAACAGCTACTTTCGGAGATACCTGTAATGCACCTTTATAGTCACCCAGTTACGTTGTGACGTTTGATACACCCAAGGCACTCTTACGGTATCCGGGAGTTACACGATCTCATGGTCGAAGGAAGAGATACTTGACACTGGCAAAGCTCTAGCAAAACGAACTACACGATCTTTTATGCTATGCTTAAGATTGGGTCTTGTCCATCACATCATTCTCCTAATGATGTGATCCCGTTATCAACGACATCCAATGTCCATAGTCAGGAAACAATGACTATCTGTTGATCACAACGAGCTGGTCAACTAGAGGCTCACCAGGGACATATTGTGGTCTAAGTATTCACACGTGTATTACGATTTCCGGATAATACAGTTATAGCATGAATAAAAGACATTTATCATGAACATTGAAATATAATAATACTTTTATTATTGCCTCTAGGGCATATTTCCAACAGCGGCTGATCGGCCACCTCGTGGCCGAGCTAGAGAGGCGTTTCAGCCTGCACCCCGCCGCCACTCAAACAAAAATACCAAGGCCCGAGGCAACACATGGGACCTGCGAGACGTATTGGACAACAGGGCAAAACATGCATGGTCGATATACGGGTCACGGGGGCGCGCGCCAACGCGGGACGATGACCGTCACGCTGGATACACTAAAAGTAAATCCGGCCAGGCCGAATACAGCAGACAAGACTCATATGAACTACATCGTGATATAGCCCGACACAGAGGCGCCGCACACCCCCTATGCTTCACTGATGACGTTATGGATCACAAATTCCTGGAGGGTTTTAAACCCGTAAATATCGAATCGTATGATGGTACAACAGATCCTGCTGTATGGATTGAGGATTTTCTCCTCCACATCCACATGGCCCACGGTGATGATCTGCATGCCATCAAGTACCTCCCACTAAAACTCAAAGGACCAACTCGGCATTGGCTGAATAGCTTGCCAGCAGACTCTGTCGGCAGTTCGGAGGATCTGGAAGATGCATTCCTTGACAACTTCCAGGGCACTTATATGCGACCACCGGATGCTGATGACTTGAGCCATATAACTCAGCAGCCAGGGGAATCGGCCAGGCAATTCTGGACATGGTTCCTAACTAAGAAAAACCAAATTGTCAACTGTCCGGATGCAGAGGCCTTAGCGGCATTCAAGCATAACATCCGTGACGAGTGGCTCGCCCGGCACCTCGGCCAGGAGAAGCCGAAGTCTATGGCAGCCTTCACGACACTCATGACCCGCTTTTGCACGGGCGAGGATAGCTGGCTGGCTCGCAGCAACAACACATCAAGGAATCCGGGCACTTCGGATACCAAAGATGCCAACAGCAGACCACGTCGTAATAGACAAAAGCGCCGCAACAACGGCGATAACACCGATGATACGACAGTCAATGCCGGATTCAGAGGCTCTAGATCCGGTCAGTGAAAAAAGCCATTCAAAAGAAGTACTCCAGGCCCGTCCAGTTTGGATCGCATACTTGATCGCTCGTGTCAAATCCACGACACCCCCGATAAGCCAGCCAATCACACCAACAGAGAATGCTGGGTGTTCAAGCAGGCCGGCAAGTTAAATGCCGAAAACAAGGACAAGGGGCTGCATAGTGATGACAAGGAGGAGCCCCGGCCGCCGAACACGGGAGGACAGAAGAGGTTACCCCCACAAGTGAAGACGGTGAACATGATATACGCAACCCACATTCCCAAGAGGGAACGGAAGCGTGCACTAAGGGACGTCTATGCGATGGAGCCCGTCGCCCCAAAGTTCAACCCATGGTCCGCTTCTCCAATCACCTTCGATCGCAGGGACCACCCCACTAGTATCCGTCATGGCGGATCCGCTGCACTGGTCCTAGACCCCATCATCGACGAATTTCACCTCACTCGAGTCCTTATGGACGGCGGCAGCAGCCTGAACCTGCTCTATCAGGATACAGTGCGCAAAATGGGTATAGATCCCTCGAGGATCAAACCCACCAAAACCACCTTTAAGGGCGTTATACCAGGTGTAGAGGCCCATTGCACGGGCTCAATCACACTGGAAGTGGTCTTCAGATCTCTAGACAACTTCCGAAGCGAGGAGTTGATCTTCGATATCGTCCCGTTCCGCAGTGGCTATCACACACTACTCGGGCGAACCGCATTTGCAAAATTCAATGCGGTACCGCATTACGCATACCTCAAGCTCAAGATGCCAGGACCTAGGGGGGGGGGGTCATAACAGTCAATGGAAACACAGAACGCTCGCTCTGCACGGAAGAGCACACTGCGGCCCTCGCCGCAGAAGCACAAAGTAGGCTTTTAAGGCAAACCACCAATTCGGCGATACAACCCCCGAACACCGTCAAGTGAGTCCGGAGTAAACTGCAACAGGATCGCCTGGCACGTTCAGAGCTCGCCTAGCAATTCGGCCCCCGTCCTAGTCCCAGTCAAGTGGCGAAATCCGTGCCGCACGTACATAATTACGCACTAAAAATACCATGGGTATAGGCAGGGGCACAATCAGGGCACGTCCCACAATGCGGCTTAACCACCCTAGGGGCTGCATACCTTTATCATTTTTTCTCTTTCAGGACCTTACTCTCTAGAAGCCCTTTCCAGCAGTACGATTGCCGGCCACATTACGGGAAGGAACAACCAAGGAGGCAAGAAGCTAAGATGTACAAGGGAACCCCAGGTGGTCTCTAATAATAATCGATATACCCTCTTTTTACTATCCATACGCAGCTTGCCCTTGGATAGGACATGTCAAATAGTCATATTTTCTGCTTATTGCACTACTTGTATCAGTACGCTTTGACGTATTATTTTAATAGCAATGCATATCATTAGTCTATTATTGCATTATCCATCCCTTTTTTTCTTATATGTTCATTTACAAAAACTTGCACCCGTACATTCGGGTACGGTCTGTACGCCAGGGGCTTTCGTTTACCCCATAATACGGCGTGAGAAGTCCGAACACTTTCGACAGTGCGGCACCCCGAACTTATAGCATTATATGCATCAACTCCGAATCATGTCTTGTGTCAATAGTTGGGTTTGCCTGGCTCCCATGTTTTGGTACCTTACGTTCCGCTATATCGTCTAAGGTAGCACTGGGAGAACTACTGCGATTGTGTCCTGGTTCTTCCGGAAGAGCACCTCAGTAGAGAAAGCCAAAAACTGACTGTCATGATAAGGCGAGAGCTGGTCGCTGTTCGAGAGGTCTCAAGTCCTTAAAGACTTTTTCCGCTTCGGGCGAGGAGTCGGCCTTGTCCGACTTAGGCGTATATAGCGCCCCCAATTTGGCCTTCCGAATACTAGGGGCTTCGCCAAAATTTAAAATTGTAGACTTCTATGGCTAAGCGAGAGTGATAAAGCCTTATAGTTCGATTGCCTAGTTCGTTGTGCTGAACACCTCCCTCGAAGGACCCAAAATTGGGATAAAGAATGCTCATGTTTATCCCAAACACCCCAGTACTAGTTACATGGGGGCAGAAGCCGACGACTGGCCAACTCTCAGATTTTATAAATGGCCGCACAGAAGGCAATATTTTAAATTCAAAAGGCATTGCATAGCGCAAATGAACTCGTTTCATATTACAGGATCACATGAGCATGTTCATTCAAAAATTACATCTCTGGCATATTCCTCCGCCACAAGGTGGGAACCCTTCAGGACACTGTCATAATATATTTCGGGGCAGCGATGCTCCTTGCCCTCCGGCGGCCCCTCCTTCACCAGCTTCACGGCGTCCAACTTCGCCCAGTGCACCTTCGCCCAGGAAAAAGCCCTGCATGCACCCTCGATGCAGACGGACCGCTTTATGATGTCAAGCCATGGGCAGGCATCCACAAGCCGCCTCACCAGACCAAAGTAGCTACTAGGAAGGGGATTGCCAGGCCACATCCGGACTATAAGACCCTTCATGGCCTGTTCGGCCGCCTTGTGAAGCTCGACCAGTTGCTTCAGCTGGTCTCTCAAGGGCATTGGGTGTTCGGTCCCAGTATACTGAGACCAGAACAACTTTTCCGTCGAGCTCCCCTCCTCAGCTCGGTAAACCTCCGCGGCATCCAGTACACTGCGGGGAAGATCTGCGAACGCTCCTAGAGAGCTCCGAACTCGGGTAAGTAAAAGGAAAGTTTCCTTCACATGCTTGCTTTGCATAATGAATGCCTTACCCGCTGCTATCTTCTTCACCGCATCCATCTCCTGGAGGGCCTTGTGGGCTTCAGCCTTGGTGCTCCGTCCGCTTTCGAGTGCCTTCTCAAGCTCGGACTCTCACGTCTTAGAGTCAAGCTCCATGGACTCATGTTTTTTGGCGAGAGCCTCGAACTCTTGCTGCACCTTGCCTACCCGGGCTTATTGCTTTTCTCGCTCAATGCTCTCCTTGGACGCTTTGTCTTCGGCCTCGGACAGCGCCTTCTTCAGGGTCGCCACCTCAGTTGTGTCCCCTGACAAATTCATAATGATCATATTACTTTACAATCGAATTTCTTTTTAATATATAGACAAGGTATTGCTTACCTTTGCTATCCTCGAGCTGCCTCTTGGTAAGGCCGAGCTCGTCTTCGGACCGCTCAAGGTACTACTTCAGTGCAGAGACCTCCGTAGTACGTGCGGCATCGGCCAGCAGTGAAGCCTGCGTATGCACATAGACATATTCTGATTAGACTCCTGAGTCATCATTTGATCCTCTATTTGGCCTTTCTTCGCAAATGCCAAACAGAGCATCAGGGGCTACTGTCTATGCGGTAATATTTTCCTATATTTTGATTACTTACCTCAAAGCCTGTTAGGAGGTTGGCACAAGCTTCGGTTAGTCCGTTTTTGGCGGACTGAACTTTCTCGATCACCGCACTCATAATAGTGTGGTGCTCTTCGTCGATGGAAGCGCCGCGAAGCGCTTCCAGCAAGTTGTCCGGTGCCTCGGGATGGACAGAGGCCACCGGCACGGGCGGCTTGCCCCTTTTAATGGGGGATCGCCTGCCGAAGTCCGGAACCACCGAAGGTTCCGGTGCAGTGTTCGGCTGGGGGCCGAACTTGGATCCCGTGGGAGTCTTGCTCCCTTTGCGCCCAGGGTCCGGAAGGTCACCTCGAGGCGCCCCCAGGACTACCTCCCCTCGGCTCAGTGCCTTTTTAGACAACACCTCAACATTGTCCGTAGGGCAAGGGGTGGAGGCGGTCGGAAGTGAATCGCTATTCATATCCGACGAGTCCGAAGAACCGTCCGACGAAGATACGTCAAGACGGGCTCGGGACGGACTGCATAATCATATTCGGCGTAAGAAGAAGCAGTGCAATAAAACATACCATGAATTACTATGGTATCCGGATACTTACGACTTCGCCAGGGGCTTCTCCCTGGGTAACCACTCGTCGCCGATGTAGGCGGCCGTCGTGGAGTAGTCTGGAAGGAGGGTCCTTCCCTTCTTGGACCATTCGGCCTCCCCGGTTGGGGCGGCCTTCCTTTTCTTGTCTCCCCCGGCTGGGGGGGGGGGAGAATTTCCTCTTCCTCCTCCTCGTTTTCGTGGGAGGAGGGCGCGTCAGAGTTATCGAATGATGAGTCCGATATAACCTTGCACCGGAGACCCTTTCGGGTCCCCGTGGCCTTCTTCTTGGTCTTCTTTGCCGGCACCTCGTAAGGCGCCGAAACCAGCATCTCCGTTAGGAGAGCATCTGCAGGATCTTCAGGCAGGGGGCTGGGCAATTGATCCACTCCGCTGTCTCCACCCAGTCCTGTTAATGGCATGGAAGCTTAGATCCCGCATATGATTAAAACTGGGGCAAATAAATATCCTGTGTGTCGTGGATTTGTCACGGCAGATGTCCTAGTGAAAGGACTTAGTCGTGGAGCCATCGCCACGGGTTTACTTGAAGGGGTTAAAGCGGACACAAAGACACGAGGGTTTTATACTAGTTCGGCCCCTTCGATGAAGGTAAAGTCTACGTCTAGTTGTGATGGAATTGATATGGTCTCGATGGCTAGGGAGCAAACAAGCTTCGCCCAGGCTCGAGTTGTCGTTGTCTGTCCTGAACCGCCGCCGGGTCGTCCCCTTATATACACGGGTGACGCCCGTCGGTCCATAGAGTCCCAACCGGTTCATACTCGTATCCCGGTTGGTATCTCTCTATTCCTAACTTACAATACAAGTTATACATCAGGTCGGTTTACGGCTACAGATTCTAAACCGACTATAGGCCTTGGGCCTTCATCTGCTTATATCACTAATGAAGTTAACCCGGCCCAAGTAGGCCGGTTTACGCCTAGTGGTAATATCCCCAACATTAGGCCCCAGATTGATTTGAACTGGTTCATGTCAATCCTTCACAAAATCTTGTGTCTTGGACATCTTCTGGTAATTGGTAAACCGCCATGTTGTCATCATTTCTGGTTGTTGTAAACCGGCATGACGTCATCATGAAATTTGTCATTTATAACGCCCTCTTTTAACGGCAGCTCCTGGATCCGCGCGCTTGACCTAACTCTGTTGCCTTATAAATAAGACCGAATGGTCATCTCCTTTCTTTTCCCCTCATCTCTTCTTCTTCGTCTTCCTCGCGTCGCCAGCCTTGGAGCTCCGCCGCCATCGTCGACCTCTGCTTCGTCTTGGGCTGCTGCATCAACCTGAGCGCACCAGAGCACTGCGGTATCGTTCCGCATCTTCTCCGTTCCCAGTAAGTTTTCTCCTCTTCTTGACCTAGATCTGTTCTTAGGGTTCCATGTTCGTGCTGTGTTCGTCACTTGCTCATACTTGTATTCCGACTCTTGGATGAATCTGTAAACTCCCGCTGTGTTCAGTAGTAATCTTTAAGCATCCGCCTGTTATTTCTTATCTAAGCCCATAGATCTCACGCACATACCCGCTCAATGGTTCACTTCCGTTCCGCCTTACTCTTTGGAATATTTCCTATTTTTGTGAGCTTGTTGTAGATCCGTGGCTGTAATAAGATCTTGTGAAACCTGTTTCTGTATACCTAGTTGTCCATAGCTTCAATTTCTTCCGATGCTTAGGTCAGGCGGTTTAACTTATCATAGAAAAAAGTTACTAAACCAGTGTATACCATTAGTCCCCTGGTTGAACCGCCAGAATCCACATGATGCCGCATTGTGGAAGACCGGTTTATCGTAGTTTAGATCAACACCTTCTTTTACCCAGCGTGTTCTTGAACCGGATCATCTATTTCTTGTAGATCTCGCCATGGCCAAACAAGTGTATGAGTGCAATTGGGTTCCTTCTGGCGTCACGGAATCACAGTTGGACGATCTAGTCTTGATCGACGCTTTAGACAGTAAAGATACGATCCACTGGAGGGTTCCTGGAAATGAATGTCCACCTACCCCCCAGGAAGGAGAGGTTGTGGTCTTCGCAGATCACTTGGCCCGGGGCTTCAAATCGCCCGGCTCTAAATTTTACCGGGATGTGTTAGCCAATTTTCAGCTCCGTCCACAGGATATTGGCCCCAACTCTGTTACCAATCTATGCCACTTTCAAGTGCTCTCTGAGGTATACTTTCAAGAGGAGCCTTTAGTCGAATTGTTTAGAGACCTCTTTCATTTAAACCGTCCCACTGAATTCACCGACGGCCCCAACACTGAATTGGGCGGTATGGCCATTCAGAAGAGGAAGGAAATCACTTATCCCCACGTCAAACTCCATACTCACCCCAAGGAGTGGAATGCAACTTGGTTTTATTGCAAGGATACCTCCCCTGACAATGAAAATCCCTTGCCCGGTTTCCGTCCGGAACGGCTTAGCAACACGCACCCTTTTCCACAAAGACTAAGCGCCAAGGAAAGAATTAAATACGCTCCGCAACTGTCCAAGCTCCGAGCTTTTATGGCCAACGGCTTAACGGGAATAGATCTTGCACGCTGTTGGATATCATGGAGCATACTGCCTCTGAGCCGGCGCTCCAATTTGATGTGCAAGTATACTGATAGTGTCAATGACCCACTCCGACACACTAAAATCCAACTCCCAGATGACGAAGTCACAGAATCTGTGAAAAAGATGCTGAATGAACCGGAGCACCTCTGTGCTCAAACCGGTCTGCCTCCTTACTGCACCACCAACAAACCGCCAGCGGTAATATTTTAATTGCTCTATTGTTGAACCGGTTACTGCTTTATATGTTTGACATTTAATTACTGCTGATCCAGGGCGATAATCCATTTTGGAGCAAGAAACTTCCTCAAGACAAAACGGAGAAAGCAGGGCGGCCAATCCGTCCCAAGACCAAGGTTATTAAGAAGCCAGCTCATAAGAGAAAAACCACCGCTTCATCTGATCCAGCTATTGATGATGATGTGGGTAACCCGGACCTTGAGGTAGAACTTGACTCGCTTGGCTTATTTTTTACACGCCTTATTGATGATGATGCTTGTCAGGATGACGCTGAAGCCAGCAATGCGGAATTCGTTGAGGTAATTATTCTCTCTTCCGATTCAGAAATCTTGCCTTTGCCAAAACTTCGACAGGCAAACCGGAAAGTTAAATTTTCTCATCCTCTTGCTTATTTGGATCCTAAATTTCATATGAAGATTCAGCAACATGAAGTTCGCCGCACAACCCGGCACAGTGGCCAGGTAGTTACCTCCACCGGTTTACCAAACAGTCCGGTTCGAAAACGCCGCTCCGAGGTCTCTGACCTTTTTGTTGATTTACATCCTAAAGCGGTTTCTTCCGTCAACCTCTTAACCCATCCGACTCCAATTATCAGGTTACTTCTCATTCATCTTTTGGTGAATCGTCGGCCACTCAGCTGCCACCGTTAAAAACGGTTCTTGGGTAAGCTAAGCTAAACATATGCTTCCAGTACACTGTGTAATGGCTTATGCTTTTCCTTGACTCTTTGCTTTTCTTTCAGGGCCAAACCTAAACCGAGCAAGAAGGCCCGCCCGGATAAAGCGACCGAAGAGGATGTAGCCCAAGAACATGACAAAACGCCAGATCTTGAGGCATTTGCTCCTGAGGATATTCCCAATGATCGTCCTTTACAAGACGATGCTATTCCCAAAGAGAGGCCTATTAATACTTCAGTCTCTGCTGACCCGCCTGTCAGCTCCGTCCGGATTGAGAAATCCCACAGTCCTGTTGACAAACCGATCACACTAACACAAACCGGCGAGTCCAAAGATGATGATGTTGTGATTACCGGTGTAGGCCGCTTTGAACCCGGGAATCCTGTCACCTTAACCAAGCATACCATAAAAGAGGATTTTTCCGCTCTGAATAAAGAAAAATGGGATGTTGAACTGGAGACATATGCTGCTCTGAGCGCCCAAGATCTTCATTCCGGCTATCTAAACCGGCTTTATACTAGCCGTGACTGTGAAGCTGGTCTGGTAAAAATGATGAGGGATAAATTTGAGGTTACTTACTTCTTTACTGCCTGCCTTTGCACCAATCCTCCTAGCCCCCAAGGGTCGGTTTGTAGCCTTCGTCAAACCGGGACTTGAATATGATCCTCAACACTTTTGAAATCCATTAATATAGCCCCCAAGGGCCGGTTTAACTTAGCAGAATTAGACCGGGGCTCGGACAGAAAAACTATCCTTAGAACATAATTTGATCAAATAGCCATTAGCCCCCAAGTGCCAAGTTGAATACCTGTATTGAGCTTGGGACTTCGCAATCTAATAACTTGATGAAAATTGAAGGTGCATTAGCCCCCAAGTATCAGGCGTATAACTTTGTTTATGTGGTTGATACTTCAATTTCTTTGGACCGTTTGTTGAAAGCTAAATGATGTCTGTATGCAGGCTGAGGTGAGAATCAAGGAGGACCGGATTGCCGATTTGCAGGAGGCCTTGAAAACCCAACAGGCTGAAACAGACAAGGCAAAGGAAGAACTAACCAGCGCCTTGAGCACCGCTGAACAGCTGAAGAAGGGCTTCAAGAAAGAGCGGGCTGATTGGGCCACTGAGAAGGCCGCTTTAACCAAAAGAGCGGAAAATGCTGAAGCTGCCCTTAAACCGGTGGTGGATGAACTTACGGCCGTAAAGTAGCAAATACACTCCATGACCGCTGCAATCTTTGGTAAGCTCCTTTTAACTTCTGTGATAATTTGAACCTGCTGTAATGTAAATCCGGTGTGAGACCGTCCCTGTATTGTTGTAGGCACACGCATTGGGCACTTAGGAAATGATGTGCGGAAGAAACTGAAGGCTACCTACACCTTAGTGGAACAATTATATACCGGAGCCCAGCGGATCATCACCACAGCCTCTCATAACAACCCGGCACCTTCTTTAATCCAGGACACTCTTAACAGGTTGTCGATGCTTCCAGCCCGGATGGAGGAGCTGAAGAAATCTGCTGCTCGAACCGGAGCTATTAACGCTTTGATCCGGGCAAAGGCATGGGTGCCAGATTTCGACCCTGTGGAAGCATCTCAAGGCTATCCCAGCCTGAAGGAAGATGGCTCTGAATTTGACGAAGAGGATTTAAGGGCAATAAACCGTGCAGTGCGCCCTCTGGCTTGTCAGCTAGCTGAAGAGGCAGACTTGACGCATTATCAAGCACAATACAATGACCAAAACAAGCGAGTGCCTGCCCCAACTCTTGAAGCGGAGAATCTGATCCCTCCAATCCGTAAGCACACTTACGCTCCTGATATTGAACCGTCTTCCCTAATCCATGAAGAGGCTGTTTTCCAAGCTTTAATGGGAATCGACTGGACCCCTGTTGATTTCCAGCCAATGGGTAGAGACGAGGAAGCTGAAGTGGCGGATGATGAGGAGCAGGCTTGAACCGGAAGCCGGTTTGGATAGCTATCTTTGGCATCTTTCCAAAAGAACAACGATCTTATTTGGGCACCGTGCTGCCTTGTAATAGAATAGTTAATACTTCTGCCTTGAATATGCCTTCGCGCATAAGTACTGAAGCTTTTGTTCGAAAAACTTCAATTCATATTTCCTGCCATGTCTGGGCATGAAGCTGGCTTAGCCAAGCTTGAAGCGGAGGTTTTATAAACCATTACCGTCAATAAGGGGGGAGAAAACAGCTCCCGTAAAAGAAAAGGTAAACCGGGCATATTTCTCCGGATTAAAGGGGAATCAAATCCATCGGCTGAACCGAAAAAAAGGGTGTTTGCTGACATAAAAGAAATCCAACAAAAACAAAGAACAAACAAACCATGAAAATAACATGGAAGCAAAGGCAATGATAAAAATCATTTGCGAAAAATATGCTATACTGAGCTGATCAGATGGTGTTACCATGGTCGGACAGGACCAAGCCCCCAATAGGAGTGACAATGATTCAAGTCAGCCAGGTCCCCAAATGATTCATGGCATATATGCCAGATCAAGAGGCGTGGCAATGGTTCGGGTTCGACCAAGCCCCCAAGTGATTTTGTGGCCTTAGGCCGATCAAGAGGCGTGACTGGTTCAGACGTGACCATGTCCCCAAGTGATCTGGTGGCTGTCGCCTATCAAAAGGTGTCGCGTTGGTTCGGACACGACCAAGGCCCCAAGTGATATATAAAAAGCAAATGTCAAGGGGAAAACCGGAGGCCGCTTTAAAAACAGAACCACTCCAGGTAACCACGCATGATAAGAAAGACAGAGACCCCGCTTTAGCTGAGGCTCCGGTTTTATTATATCAAAGATAATATATACACTGTCATGATATGTACATAGATGGAGCCGATGGCTCAAGTGTAGTAAGGCCGAAGATGAGCCATATTCCACGGCCTGTTGGTCTCCTCCTCTGATGTACGTGAGTCTTTATGCTCTCGAATATCAATCAGATAGTACGACCCGTTGTGCAAATTCTTGCTGACCACGAAAGGTCCCTCCCAAGGTGGGGATAACTTGTGCATATCCGTCTGATCTTGGATGAGTCGAAGCACCAAATCTCCTTCTTGAAAAGTTCTGGTTCTAACCCGGCGACTGTGATAGCGACGAAGATCTTGCTGGTAAATCACCGAACGGGCAGCCGCTATATCACGCTCCTCGTCCAATAGGTCCAAAGCGTCTTGCCGTGCTGTCTCATTGTCCGCTTCAACATAAGCTGCCACACGAGGCGAATCGTGCCGGATATCACTAGGGAGAACTGCCTCTACTCCATATACCATGAAAAATGGTGTGTATCCTGTGGACCGGTTTGGCGTAGTATTGATACTCCATAACACAGATGGTAGCTCTTCAACCCAACATCCTGGTGTTCTTTGCAATGGGACCATAAGCCGGGGTTTGATGCCTCGCAAGATTTCCTGATTAGCTCGTTCTGCCTGTCCATTGGACTGGGGGTGTGCCACTGACGACACGTCAAGTCGGATGTGCTCACGTTCACAGAACTCCTTCATAGCGCCCTTGGATAAATTGGTACCATTGTCAGTAATGATACTGTGTGGAAAACCAAACCGGAAAATCACCTTTTTGATGAACTGCACCATTGTTGCTGCATCACACTTGCTGACAGGCTCCGCTTCAACCCACTTGGTAAATTTGTCAACTGCCACCAAAAGGTGGGTTTTCTTATCCTTGGATCTTTTAAAAGGTCCGACCATATCCAGCCCCCAAGTTGCAAATGGCCACGTTATTGGGATCATCCTCAATTCTTGAGCCGGCACATGAGCACGCCTTGAAAATTTCTGACATCCATCACACCGTTTAACCAAGTCCTCCGCGTCAGCATGCGCTGTCAACCAGCAGAACCCGTGACAAAACGCCTTTGCTACCAGAGACTTTGAACCGGCGTGATGTCCACAATCCCCTTCATGGATTTCTCTTAATATTTCACAGCCTTCCTCAGGAGAAACACAACATTGAAACGCCCCTGATACACTGCAATGATGCAATTCACCATTAACAATCGTCATAGACTTGGATCGCCGGACTATCTGCCTGGCTAGAATCTCATCCTCTGGTAACTCCCCCCGGTTCATGTACATAAGATAAGGAACCGTCCAATCCGGAATAGCATGCAGTGCTGCCACCAATTGAGCCTCTGGATCAGGAATAGCCAAATCCGCTTCACCTGGGAGCTGGACTGACGGGTTGTGCAACACGTCCAGAAAGACATTAGGCGGGACCGGTTTGCGCTGAGAACCCAACCGGCTTAAAGCGTCCGCCGCTTCATTCTTCCGACGGTGCACATGATCCACTTGATAACCCTTGAAACAACCCGCAATATTATCCACCTCCCGACGATATGCAGCCATGAGCGGGTCCTTAGAATCCCAAGTGCCAGACAGCTGTTGAGCCACGAGGTCCGAGTCACCGAAGCACTTAACCCGGCTTAAGTTCATCTCTTTAGCCATCCGGAGACCATGGAGCAAGGCTTCGTACTCAGCTGCATTATTAGTACAAGGGAACATTAAGCGGAGAACATAACAAAACTTATCACCTCGTGGGGAAGTTAATACGACTCCAGCCCCTGAGCCTTCCAGTTGCCTGGATCCATCAAAATGAATAGTCCAATATGTGTGATCCGGCTTCTCCTCTGGTGCTTGTAACTCCGTCCAATCATTGATGAAATCAACAAGTGCTTGAGACTTCACCGCCGTCCGAGGTACATACTTCAGTCCGTGCGGCCCAAGCTCTATAGCCCACTTGGCAATCCAGCCAGTCGCCTCCCGGTTCTGTATGATGTCACCCAAGGGAGCTGAACTGACCACTGTGATGGGGTGCCCTTGAAAATACTGCTTCAACTTCCGACTGGCCATGAAAACACCATAGACCAGCTTCTGCCAATGCGGATACCTTTGCTTGGATTCAATAAGCACTTCGCTGATATAATAAACCGGCCGCTGAACCGGATACTCCTTGCCTGCCTCCTTGCGTTCCACCACAATAGCCACGCTAACTGCCCGAGCATTGGCTGTTACGTATAATAATAGTGGCTCCTTGTCGACCGGAGCTGCAAGGACATGCGGATTGGCTAACTGCCGCTTCAAGTCCTCAAATGCTTCATCAGCAGTCGGACTCCAAATGAAATGGTCTGTCTTCCTCAGCATTTGGTACAAAGGAATGGCCTTTTCTCCGAGGCGGCTGATAAACCGGCTTAGTGCGGCGATCGGGCCCGCCAAGCGCTGAACATCATTGATGCACTTCGGTTTAGCCAGGGAGGTGATAGCTGTAATCTTCTCCGGATTAGCCTCAATTCCTCTATTAGACACCAGGAAACCTAGTAACTTGCCTGCCGGAACACCAAAGACACACTTGGCCGGATTAAGCATCATCTTGTAAACCCGCAAGTTGTCAAAGGTTTCCTTCAAGTCATCCACCAGCGTCTCCTTCTGCCTTGATTTTACTACAATATCATCCACATAGGCGTGCACATTGCGGCCGATCTGTTCATGCAGGCAATTCTGTACACACCGTTGATAGGTGGCTTGGGCACTCTTGAGTCCGAAGGGCATAGATACATAGCAGAAGGCTCCAAAGGGAGTAATAAACGTTGTTTTCTCTTGGTCCTTGACCACCATTTTGATCTGATGATATCCAGAGTATGCATCCAAAAAACTCAAACGCTCACAACCCGCCGTGGCATCAATGATCTGGTCAATGCGGGGGAGGGCAAAAGGATCCGCTGGACAGGCCCTGTTAAGATCTGTGTAATCCACACACATACGCCAAGTGCCATTTTTCTTAAGAACCAACACCGGATTAGCAAGCCACTCTGGATGGAATACCTCAATGATAAAGCCAGCTGCCAAAAGCCTGGCCACTTCCTCTCCAATGGCCTTTCGCCTTTCTTTGTTAAACCGACGAAGGAATTGCTTCACCGGTTTATACCTAGGATCCACATTAAGAGTGTGCTCAGTGAGTTCCCTCGGTACACCTGGCATGTCGGATGGCTTCCATGCGAAGATGTCCCGATTCTCACGGATGAACTCGATGAGCGCGCTTTCCTATTTGGGATCCAAATTGGCACTGACAGTGAACTGCTTGGACGAATCGCCGGGCACGAAGTCAACAAGCTTGGTCTCAGCTGCCGATTTGAACTTCAGATCCGAATCATGCTCTGTAGTTGGCTTCTTCAAAGGAGTCATATCCGCTGGATCAACATTGTCCTTATAGTACTTCAACTCCTCCGTGGCACAGACCGACTCTGCATAAGCCGCATCACCTTCCTCACATTCCAAAGCGACCGTACGGCTCCCATGAACCGTTATTGTCCCCTTGTAACCTGGCATCTTGAGCTGCAAGTAGATATAACAAGGCCGCGCCATGAACTTGGCGTAAGCCGGCCGGCCAAACAAGGCATGATATGGGCTCTGGATCTTCACCACCTCAAATGTTAGTTTTTCCGACCGGGAGTCGTGCTCGTCCCCAAAAGCCACGTCCAGGGCTATCTTACCAACAGGATATGCAGATTTGCCAGGCACCACACCATGGAACACCGTATTAGACGGTCTGAGATCTTTGTCTGTTAAACCCATGCGACGGAATGTCTCATAGTATAGTATGTTAATACTGCTTCCTCCATCCATGAGTACCTTGGTGAATTTATAACCCCCCACCTGAGGGTCTACCACTAATGCTAGCTGGCCCGGATTAACAACCCGGGGCGGGTGATCCGCTCTGCTCCACACGATAGGCTGTTCCGACCAGCGCAAGTAACGTGGTAAGGCCGGTTCAGCAGAATTCACTGCTCGCTTGTGGAGCTTTTGGTCGCGTTTATCCAAGCTAGTTGTGAAAACATGATATTGCCCATTGTTCAACTGTTTTGGCTGGCTCTGATAACCCGACTGCTGCTGCTGCTGCTGGCCGTTCTGATTATTCTGGTGATTGTGACCGCCCTGATTGCGACCTGAACCAGAAGCTCCATCGTGATCCGGCCCACAAAAACCGGATCCTGAACCGCCACCTGACCCGTGATCATACTGGAAGGCATTAGAGTTTTTAAACTCCTGCATGATATAACAATCCTTCCAAAGATGGTTAGCCGGCGCCTCCTTCGTCCCGTGCTTCGGGCAAGGCTGATTCATTAAATAACTCAAGCGGCTTGCGTTAGGATTGGGAGCCCCATTACGATTTGCCGCTTTACCTCCGCGCCGCTGCCCCCTGTCCTGTGCATTAGTGTTGGCCACAAAGTCCATGCTGCCATCCGCCTTGCGCTTGCCTCCGTTTCCATGACCCGCCGGTTTATACTGCTGCTGTTTGGAGTTGCTATTCTTCCTTCCCTTCCCTGCTTCATCATCATCAGTCTCGGGATCCTTGGTACTGTCCGAATCAGCATACTTCACTAGAGCGGCCATGAGGGTTCCCATGTCATTACAGAACCGCTTCATGCGTCCCAATTTCAATTTTAAAGGCTCAAACCGGTAGTTGCCTTCCAGGGTTAAGATCGCAGAGTCAGCATTAATCCTGTCGGACTAAATTTCCGAAACGTGGTGCACCCAATGGGTTGTTGATTCTCCTTCCCCCTGGACACAAGCCGCCAGGTCTACTATGGATTTGGGCTGCTTACACGTATCCTTAAAATTCTGGATAAACCGGCCCGCAACTGGGCCCATGAGCCGACAGAATTGGGCGGTAGGCTCTTCAACCAGGTACGCGCCGTGCCTTGAAGCATCATGGTGAAATATTTTGCACATGCGGTCTCATCCACGTCTAACATCTCCATGGCCATCTCATAACTCTCTATCCACGCTTCAGGGGTAAATCAGCGGTGTAATTCGGCACCTTGCGTGGACCCTTGAAATCTTTGGGCAGGCGCACATTGCGTAAAGCGGGGATTAAACAAGGCACTCCCAAAGCGGATGCGACTCCTGGTCCAGCGAAGGTGGTAGGGCGAACCGGTGTAAGTTGATCCGCATCATCCTGCGCTGCTAACTCGGCTTCCCTCCGTGCCCGGGCCCGGTCCACCACATCCTGAGCATCACGAACACCGCCTGTCGGGCTATTGCCATGGGCTGCTTCACGGCCTCGCGCATTGCTCGATATGGCTGGTTCATCCATGCGCCTGCTATAGCTCCGGCTTGGACGGGGCGTAGAGTGAATCCGATCACGGCTGTACGAGTATGCTTCCTGCTGAATCAGCGCGGTCCGGAGAAGCTCCTTAACCCGGCGCGTCTCTATCGCTTGCGGAGAGTCCCCTTCGACTGGGATAGCCTCTAATCGCGCGGCGGCCGCAACAAGGTTGTCCATAGGATTAGAATAATGACCTGGGGGCGTCTGGACTGGCGGAAGAATCACAATGTTCTGCTGAGGAGGTTCCATCAGGCGAGGTTGGCCCGTCCCCCCTGGTCCTGGTACCTCAATCCGGTTTGTCTCCAGGTGCCGCGGCGGATTACTGGGTCCAGCTCCTAGAGTGTGAAAGAGATTCCGGGGATCAAACCCTAACGGCTGGCGTGACCTGTGCTTCCGCTTTAAGACCTCCTGTGATGCGTTCTGGTCAAGCATGAGCTTATAAGCCTGGGCGTCCAAAGCGGCCCGCTCTGCGGCCATCCTGTCTTTTTCTGCGGCCAGATCCGCTTTGGCTTGCACGATCTGCTCTCTCACCTTTGCAATTTCTGTATTATGGGCCTCCTGATCCGCCGGATTGTCCTCTGCCATGAGCGCGGCTAGTGTATCAAATAGATCAGATAGAACTTGAACCGGCGGGCGCACAAGGCCTCCTGCCCCCGCTGATCCGGAGAGCATTGCTGCGGCGGTCGAAGAGTGATTCGCCGCCTGTGTGCCGACCATGAATATTCCAACCCGGTTGACCTGGCCTGGGGGGTCCGGAATATTGTCGCCATCAGAACAGCCCCTAACCTGGTCGTCTTGTAACTGGTATAGTGATTCGGTCTCTCCGGTCGAGGACTCATCGCCGGAATATACGACGGCCTCGCTACCGTGTTCTGACTCGTCCTCACGCCCTCCTCCGTGGATGACTCCAACGAAGGCACGCTTCACGGCCGGTTTAGCCTGGGTAGATCTCGCACGCTGAGCCGTCTCGACGAGGTCGATGCAGATGTCCGGCTCAGGCCCCGGCTCACCGATCTTGCCGATGAAAACGTGTATGCCACCAAAGGGGACCCGGTACCCGTACTCAATCGAATCGGCCTCGGGACCCCATCCTGCGTCATCGATGTAGATCTTGCCACGACGACTCTTGGTCATCTGGCCCACGGCATAGCCTTCGAGTCCTTTGAGCTTGCCCTCCAAGATCATCAAACCATCATGCGATAGCCCCACGGTGGGCGCCAACTATCGTGGATTTGTCACGGCAGATGTCCTAGTGAAAGGACTTAGTCGTGGAGCCATCGCCACGGGTTTACTTGAAGGGGTTAAAGCGGACACAAAGACACGAGGGTTTTATACTAGTTCGGCCCCTTCGATGAAGGTAAAGCCTACGTCTAGTTGTGATGGAATTGATATGGTCTCGATGGCTAGGGAGCAAACAAGCTTCGCCCAGGCTCGAGTTGTCGTTGTCTGTCCTGAACCGCCGCCGGGTCGTCCCCTTATATACACGGGTGACGCCCGTCGGTCCATAGAGTCCCAATCGGTTCATACTCGTATCCCGGTTGGTATCTCTCTATTCCTAACTTACAATACAAGTTATACATCAGGTCGGTTTACGGCTACAGATTCTAAACCGACTATAGGCCTTGGGCCTTCATCTGCTTATATCACTAATGAAGTTAACCCGGCCCAAGTAGGCCGGTTTACGCCTAGTGGTAATATCCCCAACACTGTGAGATACAAAAACTTACCGGATTGGCGTGGCGCTTTGCGCTGAGTCCGCGGTCCTCGGTAAGGGGAGGAGGTACCTCAGCACCCTTGAACAGCACCTTCCAGACGTCCTTGTGTGTCGTGTCGAAGAGCTCTCGCAGCGTCTGGTGCTCGGCCGGGTCAAACTCCCACAAATTGAATACCCGTTGTTGACACGGGAGAATTCGACGGAAGAGCATGACCTGGACCACGTTAACGAGCTTGATTTTCTTGCTCATCATGTTCTTGATGCAGGTCTGGAGTCCGGTCAGCTCTATCGGGGAACCCCAGGACAGGCCCTTCTCTTTCCAGGAGGTGAGTCGCATGGGGATTCCGGATCGAAATTCGGGGGCCGCCACCCAGTTGGTGTCACGCGGCTCGGTGATGTAGAACCACCCCGATTGCCACCCCTTTATGGTCTCCACATAGGAGCCTTTGAGCCAGGTGACGTTAGGTATTTTGCCCACCATGGTGCCTCCACACTCCGCTTGCTGGCCGACCACCACCTTCGGTTTAACATTGAAGGTCTTCAGCCACAGGCCGAAGTGGGGCCTAATGCGGAGGAAGGCCTCGCACACGACGATAAACGCCGAGATGTTGAGGATGAAATTGGGGCCAGATCATGAAAATCCAGCCCGTAGTAGAACATGAGCCCGCGAACAAATGGGTGAAGGGGAAATCCCAGTCCACGGACAAAGTGGGTAAGGAAAACTACCCTCTCATGGGGTGTGGGCGTAGGGATGATCTGCCCCACATCTGGCAGCCGGTGCGCGATGTCCGCGGCCAAATATTCAGCTTCCCGTAGCTTTGCGATGTGCTCCTCCGTGACGGAGGAGACCATCCACTTGCCTCCCGCTCCGGACATGCTTGGAGTGGTTTGAGAAGAAAGACGCAAACTTGGGCACTAGAGCTCGAGTCGTGAGAATGGATAAGCAAGGAGGAAGAAGGCGTGGGTAAAAAGGGTGAATCTTTGTCCCTTTATAAGGGCAGAAGAGGCGATGCACCTCCCCACTTACCTGGTAAAATCGCTTATTCCCCGAACACCGTAATTGATGGCGCGCTTGGGTTACCCATACCCGTATTGATGAGAATCCCATGATAAGGGGGCACGATCTCTGCTTTGACAAGACGTGTCAAGAAAACCGCCCCCCGATATGTGCAGTGCTGGTTGAGAAAAATGGTTCGGATAATGACTGGGCCGCAGTATGATGTCATGCTGTCAAGTGTGTCAGCAGATTAGATTTGTGGAAATATTATTCTCTCTACGGTGGTACGTGGAACTTATTTTGCAGAGTCGGACAATATTCTTGTGTTCAAAATCTTCTATGGAGTATTCGGAAGAAGAACCCGCCTTTCAATGCCGAAGACAAATCTGCGCGACGGACTCATCGTCATTGAAGCCTGGTTCACGGGCTACTGAGGGAGTCCTGGATTAGGGGGTCTCCGGACAGCCGGACTATATCCTTTGGCCGGACTGTTGGACTATGAAGATACAAGATTGAAGACTTCGTCCTGTGTCCGGTTGGGACTTTCCTTGGCATGGAAGGAAAGCTTGGCAATACGGATATGTGGATCTCCTCCCTTGTAACTGACTCTGTGTAACCCTAGCCCCCTCTGGTGTCCATATAAACCGGAGGGTTTAGTCTGTAGGACAACAGACAATCATACCATAGGCTAGCTTCTAGGGTTTAGCCTCTATGATCTCATGGTAGATCAACTCTTGTAATACTCATATCATCAATATCAATCAAGCAGGACATAGGGTATTACCTCCATCAAGAGGACCCGAACCTGGGTAAACATCGTGTCCCCTGCTTCTTGTTACCATCCGCCTTAGACGCACAGTTCGGGATCCCCTACCCGAGATCCGTCGGTTTTGACACCAACAGCCGTGAAGATACAAGATAGAAGGCCTTCCCTCATGTTCGGATGGGACTCTCCTTGGCGTGGAAGGCAAGCTTAGTGTGCGGATACGAAGATTCCTTTCTCTATAAACCGACTCTGTACAAACCCTAGTCCCCTCCGGTGTCTATATAAACCGGAGGATTTAGTCCGTAGGAAAGAGGACAATCATAATCATACAGGCTAGACAATTAGGGTTTAGCCATTATGATCTCGTGGCAGATCAACTCTTGTAACCCCTATATTCATCAAAGTCAATCAAGCAGGACGTAGGGTATTACCTCCATCAAGAGGGCCTGAACCTGGGTAAACATCGTGTCCCTGTCTCCTGTTACCATCAATGCTTAGACACACAGTTCACGACCCCCTACCCGAGATCTGCCGGTTTTGACTCCGACAATGGGTTTATCCGAAGCACCCGGTACTTTCATGCGACTCATGCATTTTGTTTTTCGACCCTATATTGGTGTATTTGTTGTGGTCTACTTTGATGTTATTCTTGTGTTTAGCAAATCTCTCAAAGATCATTTCACCCACCTTAGGACCGTGCTACAAACTCTTAGAAAATAGCAACTTTTTGCTAACTCTTAGAAAATAGCAACTTTTTGCTAATATGGAAAAATGGCTTTTCGGCGTTAACAAGATTGTTTTCTTAGGTTTCGTTGTGTCTTCTAAGGGTGTTCATGTTGATGAATCTAATATCAATGCTATTAAAACTTGGCCACAACCAACCAACTTGCAACAAGTGTGTAGCTTCCTTGGTTTAGCCGGTTTCGACCGTAGATTTTTGAAGGATTTTAGCACCATTGCTTCACCTTTGCATGCTTTGAGTAAGAAGAATGCACCCTTTGTTTGGGGACCACCATCCCATGATATCGCTTTCAGTGAGCTTAAGAATTTTCTTACTCATGCTCCCGTGCTTGTATTACCCAACTTTGACAAACCTTTTGAGATTCATTGTGATGCTAGTGGTAGTGGCATAGGAGGTGTGTTAATGCAAGAAAAGCGCCCCATATCTTACTTTAGTGAGAAACTTTTCGGAGCGCAACTCAATTACCCCATCTATGACAAAGAGCTATATGCTTTAGTGCGAGTTTTGCATGAATGGGAATATTTTCTTCGCCCTCATGAATTTATCATCCATACCGACCATGAAACACTGAAATACCTTAAGGGTCAAACTAAGTTGAACAAGCATCATGCTAAATGGAGTGAGTTCATTGAGTCTTTTCCTTATGTCATCAAGTACATTAAAGGTAAAGAAAATGCTGTGGCGGATGCACTTTCCCGCATATGCATGCTTGTTACTAAACTTGAATTGGATGTCATTGGTTTTGAGCACATAAAAGACTTGTATGTGCATGATCCTACTTTTGCTATTCCTTATGCCAAATGTTTGATGCATACATCTTGGGAATGCTATTACATCAAAGATGATTATTTTATGAGAGCTAACAAACTTTGCATCCCCGAGTCTTCTCTTCATTTGCTACTTTTGCAAGAATCTCATGGCGGAGGACTAATGGGACACTTTGGACGCAACAAGACATATGCTACACTCTCCAAGAACTATTATTGTCCCAAGATGTTCTGTGACGTCAACCGCTTCACCAACTGATGCTCTACATGTCGCAAAGCTAAGTCTAAAGCTCAATCCCATGGTCTCTATATGCCTCTTCGAATTCCTATCAACCATGTGAAGATATTAGCCTGAATTTTGTGCTTGGTTTGCCTAGAACTAGAAATGGAAAGGATTCTGTGTTTGTTGTTGTGGACCGATTCTCTAAATGGCTCATTTCATTCCTTGCAACAAGATAGACGATGCTTCACATGTTTCGAACAACATCAACATTGTCTCCCTATCTATATGCCACTTCCGCACACAAAAGACCCCTCTCTTCCTCTCTCTCTCTCCCTCGTGATGTGGAGCATCCTACGACCATCCTCATGGACCTACCATCATCTCACGAAGTGCCAAGAGGACCCATGACACAAGCTAGAGCTAGAGCTCTCGAGACCGAGGTGACTTCCTTCCTTAGTGATATCACATATGATCCTCTCGAGACATGGCTACTACCTAAGTCCAGAATGTTGTGCACGATCAGGTACCAAGAGGACCCTCCCAATGATGCACGTGAAGGCGGACAAGTCCCCAAGTTCATGGATGAAGAGAACCAACGGAAGAAGTCAAGAACAACTTCCAGGCCCCGGACATCCGGCCATGACCCCGGACATCCGGCCCTAGAAGCATCGTCCACAGCAGCCGCCCAGCCACCAAGCACCTACAGGCCCCGGATATCCGGCCCGAAGCCCGGAAATCCGGCACCCTCTATCCAAAAAGCGTCAAGGCCAGCCCCAACCGCCCTGACATCCGGCTCATGCCCAGACATCCGGCACCTCGTGAAGCCCCGGACATCCGGCCCGAAGCCCGGAAATCCGGCACCCTCTATCTAGAGTGTGTCAAGGCAAGCCCCGACCGCCCGGACATCCGGCACCTCGTGAAGCCCCGGACATCCGGTCCGACGCCCGGACATCTGGCCTCCCCTGTCTGTGCACAGTGTAAGGGCCCGAGGCCCGTGTACCCCTTCTCCCACCTGGACAATATATACTCCTCCTCCTCCCTCTTTCTAGGGTTAGTGTTGTGTTAGCTCATATGTGAGATAGAGCTTCGCTCATCCATCCGGATCTACTCCATCGCGACGGACCGACACCTCTTCGAAGAAGATCCACTTGGATTCAAGACCCCTAACGGGAAGACCTCAAGACCTCCTCACGGAGAAGAACCAGTTACCCTATGTATCGTCCCTTGTTGGATTTGGACCGTGTGATCTCTATGTGTACTCGGATCTAGCATATGTGTGATCGTTCTTGTTGGTTTGAGCGATTCTTTTATGTTTCCCCTCGTGTTCTTCGTGTTCTTCGCGGGATCCGCTCCTTTCATGAAAGATCGGCCATCTAGGGTTCCACCCTACATCATCTTGGTATCATGAGCCACGTTGATCACAATTTCGGAGTCTCCCAGTTGTGTTTTCCAGCCTTGTTTTGTTGATTTTGTCCCTAATTCGAAAATTCCCCACAAAAATAACCCCCCTAATTTGTTTTTGTGATTTGTTGGTGTGATGAAGTTTTGTTGGATCTGATCAACGGATTTCATGTGTTGCAGGTAGATCTAGCTTTCCCCCATCTTTTCCCCAATTTCCATCCACAAAATCTCATTTTGCCCCGAATTTGCCTCTTCCACGCGGAGCTCCTCGAGTTCGTGCACGGATCCAGAGCCCGAACCCCAGGACATCCGGCCCTCATGCCCGGTCATCCGGCCCCTGACATCAACATCTCCATCCACCGCCCCGTTTCCATCCAAATTTTGCCAAATTTTGTTCTGGTTCCCACATTCATTTCTGCATACCACCATCACTTCCGCATACCACCATCACTTCCGCATAGCACCACCATTTCCCACATACACCACCATCGCTTAACCGCTATCAACTCCGACAATTTGGTCACGTTTTGCTTTGAGAATTTGAGTTGCGGTGCCGTGTCCTATAGTGTTTCGGCTATTTAGGTACGGTTCGACATCGACATCATCGCCACTCATCTTCGCCATGGATGCGTCATCGACAACAACCACTTCACCATTTTGACAACATATCATAAGCAAGAATCGGTAACCTCATCTTAGTGTCGTGATATATCATTCTTGCCATTGCATTGATAACCACCATAGCCATTTTTGCGTATCTTACCCATCGAGACTAGCCTTTGAGTATTGCTGGCAACGTAACTTGTGCACATTAGTGATCATACTTCACATTGCAGACATATCATATCACTGGTTCATATCTTGGTATCATCTTTTGTGTCACAAAGTTTTCATCGCATACACAATTTCTATCTTGGTTCGTGAAACGTTGCATGAGAAAAGAGCTCAAAAGAGAAAGAGCCAAACACGATTTTAAGCAAAAGGGAAATATAAGCAAAGATATTTTAAGCAAGAACCATAGCATCATACTACATTAAGATTGTCATACTAGATCATCTTGGATCATATCATCAGAATACCATACATAGAGCATACTTGTGATAGAAGTCGTTGCATTTTTGCTTAGTAGGTTGTGCACAAGTCTTCGTATCCGCCTATTGTGCAATCGTGCTAGCGTCTCTCTAGTGTTGTGCAACAAGAGAATTTTCATGGATTCCACATTTTGGCTCATTCCTTAGTTGCACGACCCCATTTATCTCTTTGCGTGTGTGTTTCCGTGTACCATATTTTGCTATTGGTCTACTTGTTGCATTGCAACTTTGCGAATCTTTTCCAACATTATTGAATCTCACTAACAATTGCATCAAATTTCGTGCCACCATCCTAATCGAGCTCCACTACAAGCTTTTACTTGTGTAGGTGTGAGAAACCGACAAGAATTGGTACCAATTGTGCTATTTCCTTGTGTCCACATTGAGTGATCATTGATCCATCATCAACATCGGTCAAGGTACATTTGGTATAAGTTCTCTTTCTCCCACTCAATATTTGTTTGGAATGATGGATAGGACAAGTACATCTACCAACCCACTCTTCATCGAGCAAGACGACGACATGACCTCCTACGTCACAAAGAGTCACCTCTTTTGTGCACAACGTGCTTTGCATCAAGAGCCACAAGCAATGAGAAAACACATCGACAATCTCGCCACCGACTTGCGACTCTCCGAGCAACGTACAAGAGACTATTTTGACAACAAGCTTGACAACCACAAGCAAGAGAATGATGCAAGAATGGACGAGATTTGTGCTTTGTTGCTCAACCGCTCTTCTTCCAGTTCGTCCTCCTCCAGACGGAGTTGCTCAAGTCAGCACTCCGACTACACCATCTCCGGCTCAAGTACACCGACATCGAATACTCTTCGACGTGCCGCGCGCCAAGATTGTCAAGCAAACCGCAACCCTCTACACGACAACGACTCTCAAGAGCAACGACACTGACAAAACCCAGCTACTCTTGCACAAGCACAAGAACAGCAATGCCAACGACAACAAGATGAGGAAGAGAGAGCGCGAATACACCAAGATGCACAAGATGCTGAGGCACAACATCAAGAACAACAATTTCGAGAAGGTCAAGCACTTGAGGCGCAACATGCCCTCCGAGATTCAAGTCGAGCCGTAGCCACACACAACCGGCAAAATCGCGAGCATCAAGAAGCGCTTCACGAAGAGGTTCAAGAGAGGATTTTTCAATCAAGAGTGAATCATCAAGTCCCTCAAGCTCCTCCACAAGCTCGACAAGCACCTCAAGTTCAACAAGAGCAAGAAGACAATGGAAATTATCCAAGACAAGAACGAGTTGAGGGAGACGATCCTCCTTGTCAAGGACGTCATCAACACTGACCCCAACACAATGAAGAGCAATGCTACAGCAAGCTAAAGTTCACCATGCCCAAGTTCAATGGAAGCAATGATCCCAAAGAGTACCTTTCATGGGCATTGAAGGTTGACCAAATCTTCCGCTTGCACAACTATGAGGAAGAGAAGAAGATCGCGATGGCATCCCTTGAGTTCCAAGACTACGTCCTCATTTGGTGGGAACAAGTCATTGAGCACCGAGCGGCAAGAGGTGAACCACCCATCACTACTTGGGCGCAAAAGAAGGATGTCATGAGAGCACGCTTCGTGCCAACTTACTACAACCGCGACCTCTTCAAGAAACTCCAACTCCTCAAGCAAGGAACCAAGAGCATTGAAGAATACTGCAAGGAAATGGAGATTCCCATGATACGAGCCAATGTCACGGAAGATGATGAGAAAACTATGGAACATTTCTTGAATGGAGTCAATCATCCTATCAAGAAGATCTCCGACTTCCAACCATACTCGAACCTCATTGATCTAGTGCATCAAGCTACCAAAGCGGAACGTCAAGTGCAAGATGACTTCAAGTATGCCAAGTTCTCATCCAAGTCCTATGGCTTCTCCAACACCCAAGTTTCAATGACTCCAACACCTTCTACTTCAACCAAGTCATCTACAAGCAACACCGACAAGTCGAGTTAGAAGAAAACTTCGACAACCTCAAGTCATCCTCCTACTACAAGCAACTTAAAGCCGCGAGCTTCATCATCATCTACCCCAACCGATGAGACCATCAAGACAAGTTCCTTCAAATACTTCACATGCGAAGGCCAAGGCCACAAGTCCTTTGAGTGTACCAACAAGCGCACCATGATCCTCAAATATTATGGTACATATGACTCCATGAGTGAAGGAGAAATGGAAGCACTTGAGCAAGTGGCCATGCACCGGCAAGTGAACGATGATGAAGAGGATCAAGTCTTCTGTGACAAAGATTCAAGCCCCGCTCTCGTTGTTTCCAAGGTCTTGACTCTTCAACATCAACAAGAAGAAGACAAAAGATGCCATATCTTTCATACTAAGGCCGACATCAATGGAAGATCTGTCAAGGTAATCATCGATGGAGGGAGTTGCCATAACTTAGCAAGTGAAGAACTATGCTCCAAGCTCCAATTGGTCAAGATGAAGCACCCACATCCCTACAAAGTTCAATGGCTTCGCGACTCCGGCACAATCCAACTCGAACATAGAGTGCAAGTCTCCTTCAAAATCGGAGCTTACGAAGACACTTTGGAGTGTGATGTCGTTCCAATGACCGTTTGCCACCTTCTTCTTGGGCAACCATGGCAATTTGATCGAGGTGTCATCCACAACGGCCGTACGAATCACTATATCTTCAAGATGAAAGGAAAGTAGTACGTACTTCGACCTATGTCTCCAAGCCAAGTGATCGCCAACAAGCAAGACACCCATCATGGAGAGAATAGTGAGAGAGCAAACCACCAAAAAGAGAGTGAGCGCCACAAGCCCAAATCGAGTGCCTCCATGATGAGCGACAAGAAGAGTTCTATTTGCCAGCAAACGTGAAATGAGAGAAGTGTGTGAGAACCCATCAAGTGTCATTCACTATGTCCTTTTGTGCAAAGACGAGGCACCAAAAGCTAACACCTCTCACAATCTACCTTTAGTGTTATCTTCTCTATTGCAGGAATTCCAAGATGTTTTCCCTGATGAGCTACCTCCGGGTCTACCTCCTCCACGAGGCATCGAGCACCGAATCGACCTCATACCCAGAGCTCCCCTTCCTAACAAGGTTCCCTACCGCGTCAACCCCGAGGAAACTAAGGAGATACAATGGCAAGTATAACAACTCGTCAACAACGACCATGTACGAGAAATTTTGAGCCCTTGTACTGTCCCGGTAATCCTTGTTCCCAAGAAAGATGGCACATATTGCATGTGTTTCGATTGCCATCCTATCAATGCTATTACCATGCATTATCGTTACCCTATTCCACGCCTAGATGATATGCTTGATGAGCTTAGCGGAGCTACCATTTTCTCTAAGATTGATCTTAAGAGTGGCTACTATCAAATATGCATCCAAGAAGGTGATGAATGGAAAACCGCATTTAAGACCAAATTTGGCTTATATGAATGGCTTGTTATGCCAATGGGTTTATCCGAAGCACTCGGTACTTTCATGTGACTCGTGCATTCTGTTTTTTGACCTTACATTGGTGTATTTGTTGTGGTCTACTTTGACGATATTCTTATATTTAGCAAATCTCTAAAGGAGCATGTCGCCCACCTTCGCACCGTGCTACAAACTCTTAGAAAAGGGCACCTTTATGCTAATATGGATAAATGCATTTTTGGTGTTGATAAGCTTGTTTTCTTGGGTTTCGTTTTATCTTCTAAGGGTGTTCATGTTGATGAATCTAAGGTCAATGCTATTAAAACTTGGCCACAACCAACCAACTTGCAACAAGTGCGTAGCTTCCTTGGTTTAACCGATTTCTGCCGTCGCTTTGTGAAAGATTTTAGCACCATTGCTTCACCTTTGCATGCTTTGAGTAAGAAGAATGCGCCTTTTGTTTGGGGACCATCTGAAGATACCGCATTCAATGAGCTTAAGAATTTGCTTACTCATGCTCTCGTGCTTGCTTTACCCAACTTCGACAAACCGTTTGAAATTCATTGCGATGCTAGTGGTAATGGCATATGAGGTGTGTTAATGCAAGAGAAGCGCCCCATAGCTTACTTTAGTGAGAAAATTTCCGGAGCGCAACTCAATTACCCCATCTATGACAAAGATCTATATGCGTTAGTGCGAGTTTTGCATGAGTGGGAACATTATCTTCGCCCTCATGAATTTATCATCCATACCGACCATGAAACACTTAAATACCTTAAGGGTCAGACTAAGTTGAACAAGCGTCATGATAAATGGAGTGAATTCATTGGGCCTTTTCCTTATGTCATCAATTACATTAAAGGTAAGGAAAATGTTGTGGCAGATGCACTTTCCCGCATATGCATGCTTGTTACTGAACTTGAATTGAAGGTCATTGGCTTTGAGCACATAAAAGACTTGTATGCGCATGATCCTACTTTTGCTATTCCTTATGCCAAATGTTTGACGCATACATCTTGGGAACGCTACTACATCAAAGATGATTATCTTATGAGATCTAACAAACTTTGCATCCCCGAGTCTTCTCTTCATTTTCTACTTTTGCAAGGATCCCATGGCAGAGGACTAATGAGACACTTTGTACGCGACAAGACATTTGCTATGCTCTCCAAGAACTATTTTTGGCCCAAGATGTTCCGCGACGTCAACCGCTTCACCAACCGATGCTCTACATGTTGCAAAGCTAAGTCTAAAGCTCAATCCCATGGTCTCTATATGCCCCTTCCAATTCCGTATGAACCATGGGAAGATATTAGCATGGATTTTGTGCTTGGTTTGCCTAGAACTAGAAATGGAAAGGATTCTGTGTTTGTTGTTGTGGACCGGTTCTCTAAGATTTCTCATTTCATTCCTTGCAACAAGAAAGATGATGCTTCACATGTTGCCAATCTTTTTTGTAGGGAAATATTGCAACTACATGGAGTACCAAAGACGACTGTCTCGGGCCGCGACGTCAAGTTCCTAAGCTACTTTTGGAAAACCTTATGCGCCAAGCTCGGAATCAAGCTACTTTTCTTCACGGCATACCATGCACAAACCGACGGCCAAATAAAGGTGACCAACCGAATACTCTCCTCTCTACTTTGCATGCTAATCAGGAAGAACATCAAGGAGTGGGAGGAGTGTCTACCCATCGCCAAGTAACAACCAAACAAGACATTCGACTACCGGCAAGTCCCCCTTCGAGGTCGTCTACGGTTTCAACCCATTGTCCCCATTGGACATTCTCCCTCTACCACTATAAGAACGCACAAACATGGACGCGAGTGCACGAGTCAACTATCTCAAGAAGATGCATGAAGATACAAGGCACACCATTAAGCGCCAAGTAGAACGACTCATGACCAAGCTCAACATTGGAGATCTTGTGTGGCTACACCTTCGCAAGGAGCGCTTCCCCCACGAACGCAAGTCCAAACTTCTACCACGAGTGGATGGACCCTTCAAGGTGCTTGAACGCTACAACAACAACACCTACAAGATCGACATTCCACGAGACAAGTACTCCGTGAGCGACATCTTCAATGTCAAAGATCTCTCTCCCTATCATGGTGATGAATATTTTGATCCGAGGTCGGATCTTTCCCAAGGGAGGGGAGATGATGCGGAGCATCCTACTGTCATCCCCATGGACCTACCATCGTCTCATGAAGTGCCAAGAGGACCTATGACACGAGCTAGAGCTAGAGCTCTCGAGACCGAGGTGACTTCCTTCCTTAGTCATATCACATATGATCCTCTCGAGACATGGCTACTACCTAAGTCCGGAATGTTGTGCATGATCAGGTACCAAGAGGACCCTCCCGAAGATGCACGTGAAGGCGGACAAGTCCCCAAGTTCACGGATGAAGAGAACCAAGGGAAGCAGTCAAGAACAGCTTCCAGGCCCCAGACATCCGGCCATGACCCCAGACATCCGGCCCCTGGAGCATCGTCCACAGCAGCCGCCCAACCGCCAAGCACCTACAGGCCCCAGACATCCGACCCGAAGGCCGGAAATCCGGCACCCTCTCTCCAGAGAGCGTCAAGGCCAACCCCGACCGCCCGGACATCCGGCACCTCGTGAAGCCCCGGGCATCCGGCCCGACGCCCGAACATCCAAACTCCCCTGTCTGTGCACAGTGTAAGGGCCCAAGGCCCGCGTACCCCTTCGCCCACCTAGACTATATATACTCCTCCTCCTCCCTCTTTCTAGGGTTAGTGTTGTGTTAGCTCATATGTGAGATAGAGTTTCACTCATCCATCCGGATCTACTCCATCGCGAGGGACCGACACCTCTTCAAAGAAGATCCACTTGGATTCAAGACCCCTAACGGGAAGACCTCAAGACCTCCTCACAGACAAGAACCGGTTACCCTATGTATCGTCCCTTGTTGGATTTGGACCGTGTGATCTCTTTGTGTACTCGGATCTAGCATATGTGTGATCATTCTTGTTAGTTTGAGTGATTGTTTCGTGTTTCCCCTCGTGTTCTTCGTGTTCTTCGCGGGATCCGCTCCTTTCGTGAAAGATCGGCCATATAGGGTTCCACCCTACATCACCTCGCTAGCTCTCTCTCTCTCTCTCTCTCTCTCTCACAACCCTCTCCCACACACACTCGATGTCTCTTCCAAATAGTCTGCTCCCCGCCCGCACGCATGCTATCCCGCTACTACACATGCCTTTGTCTCTCTTTGACACACATGTCACACCATTCCCTCTTCCCTATACTAGGTTTACATCATTAGTGGTCTCTCTTCTCCACATACACACACTCCCTCTCGCACACATATGCGCGCACAAACACACAAAAACACGCACAAACACCCATCTATCTGGATCCTTCTTTTAAGACAAACACCCTTGCATATTCTCTCCAGCTCTAGGTATGTATATATCCCTCCTCTCTAGAGCTCAGATGCGCACCAAAATTCTCCATCTCTCGACCTCACACACCTCTCCCCATGTCCGCATGTGTATCTCACACACTCACTCTCTGATTATGTCTATGTGTCTCCATGTTACACAACACAAAGCCCCATGCACATGTCTCTCTCTATCCTCAACACACAGAGACACAAAGAATCTCTTATCATTGCCTCAGTCTCTACACATATCACACATGCGCGCTGTCTCTCTCTCGCACACATGCTCAACAAAGGTTTTCCCATGAATAACTTACCGTCTATTCATCAACAGTCATGGCAGTACAGCGAACACGAGATGTGAAAAATAATAAATCTGCACGTGCGTAGACCACCTAGTATGACTACTAGGACTAGAGCAAGCAGAAAGCGGGCCGCCGTCACCCCCTCCTTATCGGCGACGGGAAAACCTTTGTTTTACACGGTCAAGAAGTCATCGTGATAAGGCCCCACATGCTCAGCCGTTGAATAGAATGTAGATCCAAGTTTATGGAAACAAGTATTGATAATACGTTTGTATCTCCATACTTATATATCTTCTCTTATAAAAAAAACCTGAGTTGGTGATGATGGTATGCCTGCCATCTTGCAATATATACCATATGATTTAGATCTGACGGATAGAAATGAAACTAAAAGATACCCGCGCCTCTCATCACATTTGCAGACAAGGTCTTCCCTCATTCATCCTTATCCCCCACAACCTCATTATTGAGCAATTAAAAAAGGAAGCCTCTGGAACAAACTGGCATGGTGGTCACTGCCAGAGTCGTCCATCCCCATGCCTCCGCTCAGCCCGACCACCAATCACCACCACACCCCACTACTCCTCGCCTTATCTCTCCTCTTTCTCGAGATATCATTAGTTTTTACACATGGGATTACTCCCGCATGGGTCAATCACAAATAGGTGTTTTATAAAAAAATGCATCTTGATGTTCTGTGCAATGCATGGACATCTTGCTAGTACTCCTACAAAAGACTTAGTTGGTGATGATGGTGTGTCTATCATCCGTCATTTCTGACCATTAGGTCTACATCTAATGACTGTGAGGTAAGTTGTTGCCTTTTATCAACAACATCCCACTTCTCTACCAATTTGCAAAAAAACCTTAATTATTATCTTAAAACCAACCACATCCCTCCCTCACCTCACCAAAACAGCCCAAGGAATATATTCTGATTGAAACATAATATATCTCTAGTGATATATGTATATCAAAATTAGAGTGTTTCTATCAAGTTTGTGAATAAGTATTATTCTAATTATGATCCATTGCAACGCATGTGAACATTGCTAGTATTCCCAACCATGCAAAAAATGCTAGTATTTCCATAGTTTCGAGTTTTCATCAAGATATTAGTCACTCATGGTTGATATTTAGTTTGAATTATGTACACATAGGCACTATGTAACTAGCCGTGCTTATTGGGTTCCAAAGCTTAACTTTCACTCCTACTTACAGTATGTAGAGTATTTAACAGAAAACTACCACTTTCAACCAGCCCTAGGAAGAAACTATTTTACAAAACATAGCAAAAACATACCAAAAATTTCTAAATCCGCGCCAAAAAACTACTACCTAGTGCCGATTAGGCTCGTTTAAACCCGTTTATGACAGGTTTGGCCCACATGTCCATGCTGATGAGGCATCTTAAACCAACACATTTTGTTTGACCGTTGACACGAGGGACCCACATCTGACCTTCTATCCTGTTCTTCCTCCTCCAATCATTATTTTTCCTGAACATTACTTCAAACAGTTCTGATGCGTGCTCGTCGATGGCACTGGTGATGAGCGAGCTGGCCGTCGCTCCGCCGGACGGGCCGACACCGCACTGGCTTCCGCACGGGTTTGCTGGCTGGCCCGAGCGTGACTCACGCGCGAGCAAGCCGCCGTGTTGGCCTTTTCTCGAGCTAGATGGCTGGCCTTAGCGCGGCGTGTGCGAGCAAGCCGCCGCACCGCTGTGCCAACCTAGCTAGCAAACCTTGCAGACAAGCAGCTGGATGCATCCAACACAGTGTGGGCTATCTTGGCTAGCTAGCGGCCGCAAGCGCCAGACGGGAGCTAGCATCCAGGCTGCCGCAAGATGGGATCCGCACCGCCGGCGGTTTTGACCTCGCCTTCTGCCGGCGGCGGTATGTGCGTCCCATGGCCGAGGATGACTAGGTGGACGGGCCGGAGGTAGGAGGTCACTTGGGGATTTTTGTCCAGGCTGACATGTAGGTCCCACAAGTCATAATGCCTAATTTTCCGGTGGAATAGAATGCATTGACTTAAGGGGCGACATGGGTTGAAACATGCCTATAACGACACTTTGTAGAGTAGTCGTTTCTTGGTAGGGCTGGTTGGTAAGTGGTAGTAGTTTCTTGGCATTATTAGTGGTTTCTTGTAAGGAACAATGTACTAGCGACAAAAGGCGGTTCTAGGTTGCGTTGTACTCCAACGAGTACTACTAGTGGTCGCGGGAGTGTATAGCTCATTTTGTGGGTTCGATCTCGGCCGAATGCATGGCGGCCTTTTATTAAATAGTAACCTCACTGCGAGCCAATATTGTACACTGGTAGTTTGACTTTTTGATAGAGGCAAAGGTGTCCTGTCTTTTGATGAGATGGTGGCTATCATTTTGGAGGAAGTCGACTTTGACGATCTGACTACGAACTGCGAGGACATCACGCCTTAGCAATCGCTAAACCAACTCCGAGAGGTTATTGACCCCACCGGAGCACGATCAACCTGACCACGAAGGTCTGTTTCTTGTAGGCAAACAAAGAACAAGCAAGAAACTAAGATTGCTATCTGGATATTGTGAATATAAGAGGAAAGTTTTATTGATCAAGGTGGGGTTCTGTGACGCCTTTGTCTGGTCGTTGAACACAAATGAAGTACGCGAAGTTGCAGCTATGGCAACTTTAATATAAACAAAATCCAAAGTCTAAACGACGCCCTAAGGGCTGTATATATGGAGGAAGAGGGGGGAATTTCATGGCCCTTGGAGGAGGGGTCCGAAACCAACCCTAACTCTTGTTTGCCCACAGATACGGACTCTAAAAACAACCTATACTTAAGTATTTCGAAATTACATGGGCCTGGCCCAATAATAAGGTGACACAACACCTATAATAGCCTCTGGACGAAAATTATGAAGTGACATCTTGTATATTTTGTCCAAGGCTTCAAGCACTCCTTATGGCGGCTTTAAAGTCCTGAAATCATCACTTGCAACTCCGTTCTTGTTCCCCTTGCGTATGCCATCATCTCCATGCTTAGTCTTGCTCCAGTGTTCATCCCTCTTATCCATGCTAGGCCCTTCATTTGTAAGCAATTTAGGCAGCATCATATTCTCATGAACATTAGAATCATTACCAAGAAACGGAAGTACCTGATAATTTAATTGGCGTGCGCAAGCTCTAGTAATTGGTCCAGTATATGTAGCAGTAGGGGCTGGGGGTGTAACAATGGTATTGATGTCCTCATTATCCTCCCCTTCTTTAAATGAAGTCATCCTCGACGGAAGCTCATCGTCCTCGCCCAAATAAGGCTTCAAATCTGCAATGTCAAAAGTGGTACTAACCCTAAAATCTGCAGGTAGCTCAAGTGTATACTCATTATCATTTATTTTCTCTAACACCTTAAAAGGACCATCAGCACATGGCATTAGCTTTGACTTGCGTAAATCAGGAAATCTATCCTTATGCAAATGTAACCAAACAAGATCTCCAGGTGCAAACACAACATGTTTTCTACCCATATCTCCAGCAAGTTTATATTTAGCATTCATACGGTCAATGTTTTCCTTAGTTAACTCATGCATTTTTAAAATCAATTCAGCACGTTGTTTAGCATCAAAATTAACCTTTTCCGAAGATGTAAGAGGCAACAAATCAATAGGTGCACGAGGTAGGAAACCATACACAATTTCAAAAGGGCACATCTTAGTAGTAGAATGCAATGAACGATTATAAGCGAATTCAATATGAGGCAAGCATTATTCCCACATTTTCTTATTATTCTTCAAAACAGCCCTAAGCACAGTAGACAATTTTCTATTGACTACTTTAGTTTGTCCATCAGTTTGGGGGGTGACAAGTAGTACTTAAAAGCAGATTAGTCCCCAACTTAACCCATAAACATCTCCAAAAGTGGCTAAGCAATTTAGTATCACGATCTGAAACAATAGTATTTGGCACACCATGCAAGCGAATAATTTCACGAAAGAACAAATCAGCAACATTAGCAGCATCATCACTTTTATGACATGGTATAAAGTGTGCCATTTTCAAGAACCTATCCACGACAACAAATATGCTATCCCTCCCTTTCTTTGTTCGAGGTAAACCAAAAACAAAGTCCATAGATATATCCTGATGCGGAGCATCCTACGGTCATTCCCATGGACCTACCATCGTCTCACGAAGTTCCAAGAGGACCCATGACACGAGCACGAGCTAGAGCTCTCGAGACCAAGGTGACATCTCTCCTTAGTGATATCGCATATGATCCTCTCAAGACATGGTTACTACCTAAGTCCGAGATGTTGTGCATGATTCGGTACCAAGAGGACCCTCCCGAAGATGCACGTGAAGACGGACAAGCTGCCAAGTCCACAGATGAAGAGGAACGCCAAAAGGAGAAGAAGGTAGCTCCAGGGCCCGGACTTCCGGCCCCGAGCCCAGACATCCGGCCGCTGGAGACATCAGCTACAACAGCCTTCCAGCCGCTGGACATCTACATGCCCCGGATATCCGGCCTAGCCCGGACATCTGGCCTGGCCCGGAAATCCGGCCCCAACGCCTGGATAACTGGACAAGCTGCAAACATAGGATAGAAGAGAATCCCCGTCAGCCCGGACATCCTGCCCCAGCCCCGGACATCCGGCCCGATGCCCGGACGTGCGGCCTCGTCTGTCTACGCAGAGTAAAGGGCCAAGGCCCATGTACCCTTTGTCATTTGTGAGATAGAGCTTTGCTCATCCATATCGGATCTACTCCTTGAGAGAGACCGCGACCCCTCTTCGGAGAAGATCCACCTTGGATTCAAGACCCCTTTACGGGAAGATCCCCTTGTGGATTCAAGACCTCCTCATGGAGAAGAACTGGTTACCGTTTGTATCGTCCTTTGTTGACTTTGGATCTTGTATCCCCTCTCGTGTTTCGAGGATCTAGCACATGTGTGACTTAATCTTGTTGGTTTGAGTGTTTCTCTTTGTGCCCCTTTGTGATTTCCCCTCGTGTTTCCCCCCGTGTTCTTTGTGTTCATCGCGGGATCCGCTCCTTTCGTGAAAGATCGGCCCCTAGGGTTTCCACCCTACATCATATTGGTATCTAGAGCCACGTTGATCATGATTTCGGAGCCTCCCCGTTGTGTTTCTAGCCTCGTTTTCGTTGATTTTGTCCCTAATTCGAAAATTTTCCTACAAAAATGGCCCCAATTTTTTTTTTGTGATTTGTTGGTGTGATTAAGTTATGTTGAATTTGATCTGCGGATTTCATGTGTTGCAGGTAGATCTAGCTTTCCATCCACTTTTCCCCAATTTCCATCCACAAATTTCTCCGAATTTTGCCCGGATTTGACCTCTCCACGCGAAGATCTTCGTGTTCGTCCATGGATCCAGAGCCCGGACATCCGGCCCGACAGCCCGGATGAGGGAGTCCTGGATTAGGGGGTATCCGGACAGCCGGATTATATCCTTTGGCCGGACTGTTGGACTATGAAGATACAAGATTGAATACTTCGTCACGTGTCCGGATGGGACTCTCCTTGGCATGGAAGGCAAGCTTGGCAATACAGATATGTAGATCTCCTTCCTTGTAACCGACTTTGTGTAACCCTAGCCCCCTCCGGTGTCTATATAAACTGGAGGGTTTAGTCCGTAGGACGAACAACAACAATCATACCATAGGCTAGCTTCTATGGTTTAGCCTCTCTGATCTCGTGGTAGATCAACTCTTGTACTACTCATATTATCAAGAACAATCAAGCAGGACGTAGGGTATTACCTCCATCAAGAGGGCCCGAACCTGGGTAAACATCGTGTCCCCTGCCTCTTGTTACCATCTGCCTAGATGCACAGTTCGGGACCCCCTACCCGAGATCCACCGGTTTTGACACCGACATTGGTACTTTCATTGAGAGTTCCTCTGTGTCATCATTGTTAGGCTTGATGGCTCCTTTGATTATCGATAGCGATGCAGTCCAGGGTGGGACTTTTCTCCCCGGACAGATCTTTGTATTCGGCGGCTTCGCACTGCGGGCCAACTCGCTTGGCCATTTGGAGCAGATCGAGAGTTACGCCCCTGGCCACCAGGTCAGGTTTGGAAGGTTAAACTACACGGCCGACATCCGTGGAGACTTGATCTTCGACGGATTCGAGCCCCTGCCGAGTGCGCCACACGATCACGATGAGCATGATTTAGCTCTACCATCGGACAGTGTTCAGGAGACCGCATCGGCAACCGCTCTGACCCTCAATTCGGAGCCAATTGCACCATCCATGGATGGGTGGATAGACCCCGCCACGGAGGCCGCATTCTCGGCGGTGATCGAGCCAAGTACCGACCTTACCCTTCACGAGAGTCGTGACGCCAAACTGCCGGATTCTTCCTCGGCCACAGACTCCAAACCGCCTGCGCCCGTGCCTACCGAATCCGACTGGGCGCCGATCATGGAGTTCACCTCTGCGGATATCTTTCAGCACTCGCCCTTCAGCGACATACTGAACTCATTAAGGTCTCTCTCCTTGTCAGGAGAGTCCTGGCCGAACTATGTCCGGCAGGATTGGGATGCGGATGACGAAGAAATTCGCCGCCCACCCACCACCCACTTAGTAGCCACTGTCGACGATTTGACCGACACGCTCGACTTCGACTTTGAAGACATCGACGGTATGGACGACGATGCAGGAGACAAACAAGAACCACTATCCACAGGGCACTGTACAGCCACCTCATCATATGATATATACATGGTGGACACACCCAAAGAAGGCAATGGCGACGAGACAACGGAGGATGACCCCTCCAAGAAGCAACCCAAGCGCCGACGACAGCGGCACCACTCTAAGTCTCGCCAAAGCAAAAGCGGTGATACCAGCACAGGAGATAATAGCACTCCGGAAAGTGTCGAAGATGACGACAATCCCCTCCAGCAAGATTTAGAGCAGGAGGATGGAGAAGCCAGCCCTCCCAAGAGAGCGGCAGATGGAGAGGCGGAGGATGATAATTACATGCCTCCCTCCGAAGTCGAGGCAAGCCTCGACAATGATGAATTTGTCATGCCTGATGATCCCGTCGAGCAAGAGCGCTTCAAGCGCCGGCTTATAGCCATGGAAAATAGCCTTAAGAAAAAGCAACAGCAGCTTCGAGCTGATCAAGATTTGCTAGCTGACAGATGGACTAAAGTCCTTGCGACCGAGGAATATAAACCCGAACGCCCCTCCAAGAGTTACCCAAACCGCAGGTTGCTACCCTGACTGGAGGAGGAAGCATTAAAACCTACATCTCCAGCGTATGACGCGGCTGATCGGCCACCTCGTGGCCGCGACAGAGAGGCATTTCAGCCAAAAGCTCAGCCCACACCCCAACGCCACTCAAATAAAAATTTCAAGGCACGGGGAAACATCCTAGACCCGCGAGACGTATTGGAGGACAAAACAAAACACGCAAGATCGATCTACGGATCACAAGGGCGCGCCACTATGCGAGACAATAACCGTCACACCGGATACAGTAAAAGTAAATCCGGCCGGGCCGAACACAGCGGACACGACTCATTTGAGCTGCGCCATGATATAGCCGAGTACAGAGGCGCCACACACCCCCTATGCTTCACAGACGAAGTAATAGATCACCAAATCCCAGAGGGTTTCAAACCCGTAAATATCGAATCATACGACGGTACAACAGATCCTGCGGTATGGATCGAGGACTTCCTCCTGCACATCCACATGGCCCGCGGTGACGATCTACACGCCATCAAATACCTCCCACTCAAACTCAAAGGACCAGCTCGGCATTGGCTCAACAGCCTGCCAGCAGAATCCATTGGCTGTTGGGAAGATCTGGAAGCCGCATTCCTCGACAACTTCTAGGGCACTTATGTGCGACCACCAGATGCCGATGAATTGAGCCACATAATTTAGCAGCTAGAGGAATCGGCCAGGCAATTCTGGACACGGTTCCTGACAAAGAAAAATCAAATCGTCGACTGTCCGGATGCAGAGGCCCTAGCAGCTTTTAAGCACAACATCCGCGATGAGTGGCTCGCCCGGCACCTTGGCCAGGAAAAGCTGAAATCTATGGCAGCCATCACGACACCCATGACCCGCTTTTGCGCGGGAGAGGACAGCTAGCTGGCTCGAAGCAATAACATATCAAAAAACCATGGTACTTCAGATACCAAGGATAGCAATGGTAGGTCACGTCACAACAAACACAAGCGCCGCATCAACAACGACAATACCGAGGATACGACAGTCAATGCCGGATTCAGAGGCTCTAAACCCGGTCAGCGGAAAAAGCCATTCAAAAGAAGCACTCCGGGCCCGTCTAGTTTGGACCGTATACTCGATTGCTCGTGTCAAATACACGGCACCCCCGACAAGCCAGCCAACCACACCAACAGGGAATGTTGGGTGTTCAAGCAGGCCGGCAAGTTAAATGCCGAAAACAAAGATAAGGGGTTACATAGCGATGACGAGGAGGAGCCCCGGCTGCCGAACACCGGAGGACATGAGAGTTACCCCTCAGAAGTGCGGACGGTGAACATGATATACGCAACCCACATCCCCAAGAGGGAGCGGAAGCGTGCGCTAAGGGACGTATATGCGTTGGAGCCAGTCGCCCCAAAGTTCAACCCATGGTCCTCCTGTCCGACCACCTTCGATCGCAGGGACCACCCCACTAGTATCCGTCATGGCGGATTCGCCACACTGGTCCTAGACCCAATCATCGACGGATTTCACCTCACTCGAGTCCTTATGGACGGCGGCAGCAGCCTGAACCTGCTTTATCAGGACACAGTGCGCAAAATGGGTATAGACCCCTCAAGGATCAAACCCACAAAAACGACCTTCAAAGGCGTCATACCAGGTGTAGAGGCCCATTGCACAGGCTCAGTCACACTGGAAGTGGTCTTAGGATCCCCGGATAACTTCCGAAGCAAGGAATTAATCTTCGATTTAGTTCCGTTCCACAGTGGCTATCATGCACTGCTCGGGCGAACCGCATTTGCGAGATTCAATGTGGTACTGCATTATGCATACCTCAAGCTCAAGATGCCAGGACCTCAGGGGGTCATCATAGTCAATGGAAACACAGAGCGCTCTCTCCGCACGGAGGAGCACACTGCGGCCCTCGCAGAAGAAGCACAAAGCAGCCTCTTCAGGCAATCCACCAGTTTGGTGATTAAACAACCAGACACCGTCAAGTGCGCCCGGAGTAATCTGCAACAAGACCGCCTGGCACGTTCCGAGCTCACATAGCAATGCGGCCCCCACCCCAGTCCCAGCCAAACGGTGATATCCGTGCCACGCGTACATAATTATGCATTGAAAATACCATGGGCATAGGTGGGGGGCACGACTACCGCATGCCCCAAGACGCGGCTCAACCGCACTAGGGGCTTCCTGCTTTGTTATTTTTTCCTCTCTTTCAGGACTTTACTCTCTGGAAACCCCGTCCGGCAGTATGATTGCCGGACACACGATACAACAACCAAGGAGGCAGAAAGCTACGTCGCACCATGGAACTCCCAGGTGGTCTCTGGTAACGAGTAAAATACCTGCTTTAAATACCATTCCTCAGCTTTCCCTTGGAGGGGACATGTCAAATAGTCCTACTTTTTGCTTATCGCACTACTTGTATCATTCTGCTTCGACGCACCTTTTTGAATAAACAACGCATAGCACTAGACTATTACCGCATTCTCTATTCTTTTTTATATATATGTTCATTCATGACATTTAGCACCCGTACACTCTGGTACGGCCAATACGCCAGGGGCTTAAGTGTACCCCATAATACGGCGTGAGAAGTCCGAACACTTTCGACAGTGCGGCACCCCGAACTTATAGCATTATATGCATCAGCTCCAAATCATGTCTTGGGTCAATAGTTGGGTTTGCCCGGCTCCCATGTTTTGGTACCTTGCGTTCCGCTATATTGGCTAAGGTATCACTGGGAGAACTACTGCGATTGTGTCCCGGTTCATCTGGGCAAGGACCTCAGTAGAGAAAGCTAAAACTGACTGTCATGATAAGGCGAGAGCTGGTCGCTGTTCGAGAGATCTCGAGTCCCTAAAGACTTATGCCGCTTAGGGCGAGGAGTCAGCTTTGTCCGGCTTAGGCGTGTATAGCGCCCCGAATTCGGCCTTCCGAGTACTAGGGGCTTCGCCAAAATTTAAAATTGTAGACTTCTATGGCTAAGTGAGAGTGATAAAGCATTATAGTCCGATTGCCTTGTTCGTTGTGTTGAGCACCTCCCTCAAAGGACCCAACAATGGGAAAAAGAGTGCTCAAATTTATCCTGAACACCCCAGCACTCGTGGCATGGGGGCAGAAGCCGACGACTGGCCATCTCTCAGATTTGATAAATAGCCGCACAGAAGGTAATATTTTAAATTCAAACAAGCGTTGCATAGTGCACATGAACAAGTTTTCATAATACAAGATCACACGAACAAGTTCATTCAAAAATTACATCCTTCGCACACTCGTCCGCCAGAAGACAGGCGCCCTTCAAGACACCCTCATAATACATTTCAGGGTGGCGATGCTCCTTGCCCTGTGGCAGCCCCTCCTTCACTAGCTTCTTGGCATCCATCTTGGCCCAGTGCACCTTTGCACGGGCAAAAGCCCGGCGTGCACCTTCGATGCAGACGGACCGCTTTATGACTTCCAGCCATGGGCAGGCATCCACAAGCCACCTCACCAGGCCGAACTAGCTGTTGGGAAGGGAGTCGCCAGGCCACATCCGGACTATAAGGCCCCTCATGGCCTGTTCGGCCGCCTTGTGCAGCTCGACCAGTTGCTTCAGCTGGTCGCTCACAGGCATCGGGTGTTCGGTCCCAGTATACTGAGACCAGAACAACTTCTCCGTCGAGCTTCCCTCCTCGGCCTGGTAGTACTTTGCGGCATCTGACACGCTACGGGGCAAATCTGCGAATGCTCCTGGAGAGCTCCGGACTCAGGTAAGTAACAAGTAATTTACTTTCACATGCTTGATTTGCATAATGAATGCCTTACCCGCCGCTATCTTCCTCATCGCCTCAATTCCCTGGAGGGCCTTTTGGGCTTCAGCCTTGGCACGCTTTGTGCTCTCGAGGGCCGCGGCAAGCTCGGACTCTCGCATCTTCGAGTCAAGCTCCAAAGTCTCGTGCTTCTTCACGAGAGCCTGGAGCTCTTGCTGCACCTCGCCCACCCGTGCCTCCTGTTTATCCTGCTCGGTGAGCTCCTTGTCCGCTTTGTTTTCGTCCTCGGACAACGCTTGCTTCAGGGTCGCCACTTCGGTCGTGGCCCCTGGCACATCCATGATGATCCTATCATTTTGCAACCACATCTTTTATATATATATAGACAAGGTATTACTTACCTTTGTTCTCCTCGAGCTGCCTCCTAGTAAGACCGAGCTCTTTCTCGGACCGCTCGAGGTTCTGCTTCAGTGCGGCGACCTCCGCAGTCAGTGCGGCAGAGGTCAGCAGCGAAGCCTGCATACGCATACAGACATACTTATATTAGAATCCTGCAGATATTATCTGATCCTCTATTTGGCTTTTCTTTGTGAACACCAAACAGAGCATCAGGGGCTACTGCCTATGCGGTAATATTTTCCTATATTTTAAATACTTACCTCAAAGCCTGTTAGAAGGCTGGCACAGGCTTTAGTCAGTCCGCTCTTGGTAGACTGAACCTTCTTGATCACCGCACTTATAATAGTGTGGTGCTCTTCATCGATGGAAGCGCCGCGAAGCGCTCCCAGCAGGTTGTCCGGTGCCTCTAGATGGACAGAGGTCACCGGCACGGGCAGCTTTCCCCTCTTGGAAGGGGGCCGCTTGCCGGAGTCCGGAACAACTGAAGGTTCCGGCGCGGTGTTCGGCTGAGGGCCGAACTTGGAGCCCTTGAGAGTCTTGCTCCCTTTGCTCCTGGAGTCCGGAAGGTCGCCTTGAGGCGCCTCCAGGGCTATCTCCCCCCGGCTCGGTGCCCCTTGAGACAATACGTCGACATTGTCCGTAAGGCAAGGAGAGGAGGCGGTTGGAAGTGACTCGCTATTCATATCCGATGAGTCCAAGGAACCGTCCGACGAGGATACGTCGGTGCGGGCTCGGGGCGGACTGCATGATCATATTCGACGTTAGGAGAAGTAGTGCAATAAAAGTATGCTATGAGTTACTCTGGTATCTGAATACTTATGACTTCGCCAGGGGCTTGGCCCTGAGTAACCACTCGTCTTTGCTGTCGGTGGCGGTGGTGGAACAGTCTGGAAGGAGAGTCCTTCCCTTCTTGGACCCTTCGGCCTCCCCGGTTGGGGCGTCCTACCTTTTCTTGTCTCCCCCGGCTGGAGGGGGAGAACCGTCATCTTCCTCCTCCTCGTTTTCACGGGAGGAGTGCGTCTCGGAGTTATCGGACGATGAGTACGATACCACCTGGCGCCGGGAACTCTTTCGGGTTCCCGTGGCATTCTTCTTGATCTTCTTCTCCGGCACCTCATAAGGAGCCGGAGTCCATATCTCCGTCAGGAGAGCGTCTGCAGGGTCTTCGGGCAGAGGTGCCGGACAGTCAATCTGCTACGATGTCTCCACCCAGTCCTGTCAAAGGTATGGGAGCTCAGACCCCGCACACGGTTAAACTATGGAAAATAAATACCCTACGAGGTGTGCAAAACTTACCGGATTCGCAGGGCGCGTTGCGCTTAGCCTGCGGTCCTCGGTAAGGGGAGGGGGGACCTCGGCACCCTTGAACAACACCTTCTAGACGTCCTTATGTGTCGTGTCGAAGATCTCGCATAGAGTCTGGTGCTGGGCCGGGTCGAACTCCCATAAGTTGAAAGCCCGTCGTTGACACGGGAGGATCTGGCGGAAGAGCATGGCCTGGACTATGTTGACAAGCTTGAGTTTCTTTCCTATCATGTTCCGGATACACTTCTGGAGTCCGTCCAGCTCCACCGATGAGCCCCAGGACAGGCCCTTCTCCTTCCAGGAAGTGAGCTGCGTGGGGATTCCGGATCGAAACTCGGGGGCCGCCACCCAGTTGGTGTCGCGCGGCTCAGTGATGTAGAACCACCCCAATTGCCACCCCTTTATGGTCTCCATGTAGGAGCCCTCGAGCCATGTAACGTTGGGCATTTTGCCCACCATGGCTCCGCCGCATTCCGCTTGTTGGCCGCCTACTACCTTCGGTTTGACATTGAAGGTCTTCAGCCACAGGCCGAAGTGGGGCCGGATGCGGAGGAAAGCCTCGCACACGACGATGAACGCCGAGATGTTGAGGATGAAATTCGGGGCCAGATCATGGAAGTCCAGCCCATAATAGAACATAAGGCCACGGACGAATGGATGGAGGGGAAATCCCAGTCCGCGGACGAAGTGGGTGAGGAAAACCACCCTTTCGTAAGGTTCCGGGGTAGGGACGATCTGCCCCGCGGCTGGCAGCCGGTGCGCGATATCCGCGGCTAAGTATCCGGCCCCGCGTAGCTTTTTGATGTCTCCCTCCGTAATGGAGGACACCATCCACTTGCCTCCCGCTTCGGACATGTTTGGAGAGGGTTCAGGAGAAGGATGTTGACTTGGGCGCTGGAGCTCGAGTGCGCGAGAATGGATGAGCAAGGAGGAAGAAGGCGTGGGTAGAAAAAGGTGAACCCTTATCCCTTTATAAGGGCGGACGAAACTATGCGCCCCCACCAGCCTGGTAAAACTCGCTTATCCCCCAAGCGCCATAATTGATGGCGCGGTTGGGTTACCCACATCTATATTGATGGGAATCCCGTAATAAGGGGACACGATCTCTGCTTCGACAAGATGTTCCAAGGAAACCGCCTCGCGAAACACGCTAGTTGTGAAAAACGATTCGAATGGTGACCTGGCTTTGGTGTGATGTCACACTGCGGAATGCGTCGGCAGATTAGATTTGTGAAAATATTATTCTCTCTACGGTTGTATGTGGAACTTGTTTTGCAGAGCGAGACACGATCCTCGTGTTCAAAATCTTCTATGAAGTATTTGGAGGAGGAACCCGCCTTGCAATGTCGAAGACAATCTATGCGCCGGACTCATCGTCATTGAAGCCTGGTTCAGGGGCTACCGAGAGAGTCCTAGATTAGGGGGTATCCGGACAGCCGGATTATATCCTTTGGCCGGACTGTTGGACTATGAAGATACGAGATTGAAGACTTCGTCCCGTGTCCGGATGGGACTCTCCTTGGCGTGGAAGGCAAGCTTGGCAATACGGATATGTAGATCTCCTTCCTTGTAACTAACTTTGTGTAACCCTAGCCCCCTCCGGTGTCTATATAAACCGCAGGGTTTAGTTTGTAGGACGAACAACAACAATCATACCATAGGCTAGCTTCTAGGGTTTAGCCTCTCTGATCTCGTGGTAGATCAACTCTTGTACTACTCATATTATCAAGAACAATCAAGCAGGACGTAGGGTATTACCTCCATCAAGAGGGCCCGAACCTGGGTAAACATCATGTCCCCTACCTCCTGTTACCATCCGCCTAGACGCATAGTTCGGGACCCCCTACCCGAGATCCGCCGGTTTTGACACCGACACCGGACATCCGGCCATCAAGCGCGGACATCTGGCCCCTGGCAGCATCACTTCCATCCACCGACCGTTTTCCATCATATTTCGCCAAATTTTGTTCCGGTTCCCACATACACTTCCGCATACCACCACCACTTCTGCATAGCACCACCTTGTACCACATACACCACCATCGCTTACTACTACCAACTCCAACAATTTTGTCATGTTTTGCTTTGAGAATTTGAGTTGCAGTTCCGTGTCCTATTGTGTTTCGGCTATTTAGGTACGGTTCGACATCAACATCACCGCCGCTTATCTTCGCCATAGATGCGTCATCAACAACGACCATCTCGGCTATATCATCTTGGTATTCATGCCACCTTTTTGACACCATACTGTAAGCAAGAACGGTAACCTCATCTTGGTATAGTGATACATCATTCTTGCCATTACATTGATAGCCATCATAGCCTTACTCTTGCGTCGCTTACTCATCGAGACTAGCCTTTGAGTATTGCCGACAACGTGACTTGTGCACATTAGTGATCATACTTCCCATAGCATAAATACATATCATTGGTGAATATCTTGGTATCATCTCTTGTGTCACAAGGTTGTCATCGCATACACAATTGCTATCTTTGTTCGTGAAACATTGCATGATAAAAGAGATCAAACACAAAGAGCCAAACAAGCTTTTAGGCAAAAGGGAAAGATAAGCAAAGAGCTTTTAAGCAAGAACCATAGCATCATACAACATTAAGATTGTCATACTAGATCATCTTGGATCATATCATCGAAACACCATATGTAGAGCATACTTGGGATAGAAGTCGTTGCATTTTTGTGTAGTAGGTTGTGCACAAGCCTTCGTATCTGCCTATTGTGCAATCGTTCTAGCGTCTCTCTAGTGTTGGGCAACAAGAGCATTTTGGTGGATTCCACATTTTGGCTCATCCTTGGTTGCACGACCCCATTTGTCTCTTTGCGTGTGTGTTTCCGTGTACATTATATTGCTTGGTCTACTTGTTGCATTGGAAACTTGCGAATCTTTTCCAACATTATTGAAGCTCACTAACAATTGCATCAAATTTTGTGCCACCATCCTAACCAAGCTCCACCATAAGCTTTTACTTGTGTAGGTGTGAGAAACCGACAAGAATTGGTACCAATTGGGCTTTTTCCTTGTTCCACATTGGAGTGATCTTTGATCCACCTTCAACATTGGTCAAGGTACATTTGGTATACGTTCTTCTCTTTCTCCCACTCACATATTTCTCTTGGAATGATGGATAGGCCAAGTACTTCTACCAACCCACTCTTCATCGGGCAAGACAACGACATGAACTCCTACGTCACAAAGAGCCACCTCTTTGGTCGCAACGTGCTTTGCATCAAGAGCAACAAGCAATGAGTGAACACATCGACAACCTCACCACTGATTTGCGACTCTCCGAGCAAAATACAAGAGATTACTTCGACCACAAGCTCGACGACCACAAGCAAGAGAACTATGCAAGAATGGACGAGATTTGTGCTTTGTTGCTCAACCGCTCTTCTTCCACTTCGTCCTCATTAAGACGGAGCCGCTCAAGTCGACACTCCGACTACACCATCTTCGGCTCAAGTACACCGACATCAAACACTCTTCGTCATGCCACGCGCCAAGACCGTCAAGCCAACCGCAACCCTTTACACGACAACAACTCGCAAGAACAACGACATCATCAAAACCAAGCTACCTTTGTGCAAGCACGAGGACGGAAACGACAACGACAACACGAAGAGAAAGAGCGAGCGTGTCTATGGCAAGAAGCACAAGATGACGAGGCACAACGTCAAGAGCAACAATTGCGAGATGCTCAAGCACTTGAGGCACAACAAGCCCTCCGAGAATCAAGTCGAGTCGTAGCCAACCGAGGCCGACAAGCTCATGAACATGAAGAAGCACTTTGCGAAGAAGTTCACGAACGAAGATATCAAGCCCGCGTGCAACGTCAAGCTCGACAAGTTCCTCCACAAGCTCACCAAGAACATCAAGTTCAACAAGAACAAGAAGACAATGGAAATCCTCCACGGCAAGAGCAAGTTGTGAGAGAGTATCCTCCTCGTCAAGGACGTCATCATCCCCGACCCGAACACAATGAAGAGCAACGCTACGGCAAGCTAAAGTTCACCATGCCCAAGTTCAATGGAAGCAATGATACAGAAGAGTACCTTTCATGGGCATTGAAGGTCGACAAAATCTTCCACTTGCACAACTATGAAGAAGAGAAGAAGATCGTGATGGCATCCCTTGAGTTCCAAGACTATGTCCTCATTTGGTGGGAACAAGTCATTAAGCGCCGGGAGGCAAAAGGTGAACCACCCATCACTACTTGACTGCAAATGAAGGATGTCATGAGAGAACGCTTCGTCCCAACCTACTACAACCGTGACCTCTTCAAGGAACTCCAACTACTCAAGCAAGGAACCAAGAGCGTTGAAGAGTGGAGATTGCAATGATACGAGCCAATGTCACGGAAGATGATGAGCAAACTATGGTACGCTTATTGAATGGACTCAATCATCCCATTAAGAAGATCGCCAACTTCCAACCATACTTGAACCTCATCGAGCTAGTGCATCAAGCTACCAAAGCGGAACGTCAAGTGCAAGAAGACTTCAAGTATGCCAAGTTCTCATCCAAGTCATACGGCTTCTCCAACACCCAAGCTTCAATGACTCCACCACCGTCTACCTTAACCAAGCCTTCTACAAGCAACGTCGACAAGTCGAGTTACAAGAAAACTTCGACAACTCCAAGTCATCCTCCTACTACAAGCAACTTCAAGCCGAGAGATTCATCATCATCTACCCCAACCGATGAGACCGTCAAGACAAGTTCCTTCAAATGCTTCACATGCGGAGGCCAAGGCCACATGTCCTTTGAGTGTACCAACAAGAGGACCATGATCCTCAACGACGATGGTACATACGACTCCATGAGCGAAGGAGAAACGAAAGAACTTGAGAAAGTCGCCATGCACAGGCAAGTGAACGATGAAGAGGAATAAGTCTTTTGTGATGAAGATTCAAGTCCCGCTCTAGTTGTCTCCAAGGTCTTGACCCTTCAACATCACCAAGAAGAAGACCAAAGATGCCACATATTCCATACCAAGGCTGGCATCAATGGAAGGTCTGTCAAGGTCATCATCGATGGAGGGAGTTGCCATAACTTAGCAAGTGAAGAACTTTGCTCCAAGCTCCAATTTCCCAAGACGAAGCACCCACATCACTACAAAGTTTAATGGCTCAACGACTCCGGCACTATTCAAGTCGAGCATAGAGTGCAAGTCTCCTTCAATCGGAGCTTACGAAGGCACTTTGGAGTGTGATGTTGTTCCAATGACCGTTTGCCACCTTCTTCTTAGTCGACCATGGCAATTTGATAGAGGTGTCATGCACAACGGCCGAACGAACCACTACATCTTCAAGATGAAATGAAAGGAGTACGTACTTCGCTCTATCTCTCCAAGCCAAGTGATCGCCGACAAGCAAGCCACCCATCATGGAGAGAATAGTGAGAGAGCGAACCACCCAAAAGAGAGTGAGCGCCACAAGCCCAAATCGAGTGCCTCCACGATGAGCGAGAAGAAGAACTTAGTTCTATTTGCCACCAAAAGTGGGATAAGAGGAGTGTGTGAGAACCCATCTACTGTCCTACACTTTGTCCTTTTGTGCAAGGACGACGCACCAAACGCTTACACCTCTCACGCTCTACCTTTAGTGTTGTCTTCTCTTTTGCAGGAATTCCACGATGTTTTCCCCGACGAGCTACCTCCGGGACTACCTCCACTACGAGGCATTGAGCACCGCATCGACCTCATCCCTGGAGCACCTCTTCCGAACAAAGCTCCTTACCGCGTCAACCCCATAGAGACCAAAGAAATACAAAGGCAAGTAAATCATCTCATAGACCATGGACATGTGCGTGAAAGTTTGAGTCCTTGTGTCGTTCCAGTCATTCTTGTGACAAAACGAGACGGTAGCTTTCGCATGTGCTCCGATTGTAGACCTATCAATGCTATCACCGTTCGCTATAGGTATCCCATTCCACGCCTTGATGATATGCTTGATGAACTTAGTGGTGGCACTATATTCGCAAAAATTGATCTTAAAAGTGGTTACTATCAAATCCGCATACAAGAGGGTGATGAATGGAAGACCGCTTTCAAAACAAAGTTTGGTTTGCATGAGTGGTTAGTCATGCCTATGGGTTTATCGGAAGCACCGGGTACTTTTATGCGTCTTATGAATCATGTCTTTCGCCCTTACATTGGTGAGTTTGTTGTGGTCTACTTTGATGATATCCTTTTTTTATAGCAAATCTCTCAAAGATCATGTCACCCATGTTCGAACCGTTTTGCAAAGCTAAGTCTAAAGCTCAATCCCATGGCCTTTACATGCCTCTCCCAATTCCATATCAACCATGGGAAGATATTAGCATGGATTTTGTACATGGATTGCCTAGGACTATAAATGGAAAGGATTCGGTATGTGTTGTTGTGGACCGATTCTCTAAGATGGCACATTTCATTCCTTGCAACAAGATAGGCGATGCTTCACATGTCGCCAATATCTTTTGTAGGGAAATCTTACGACTACATGGAGTGCCAAAGACGATTGTCTCGGACCGCGACGTCAAGTTCTTGAGTTACTTTTGGAAGATCCTATGCGCCAAGCTCGGAATCAAGCTGCTCTTCTCCACGGCTTACCATCCTCAAACCGACGGCCAAACGTGTTGGAAATATGCCCTAGAGGCAATAATAAAAGTATTATTATATTTCAATGTTCATGATAAATGTCTTTTATTCATGCTATAACTGTATTATCCGGAAATCGTAATACACGTGTGAATACTTAGACCACAATATGTCCCTGGTGAGCCTCTAGTTGACTAGCTCGTTGTGATCAACAAATAGTCATGGTTTCCTGACTATGGACATTGGATGTCGTTGATAACGGGGTCACATCATTAGGAGAATGATGTGATGGACAAGACCCAATCCTAAGCATAGCATAAAAGATCGTGTAGTTCGTTTTGCTAGAGCATTGCCAATGTCAAGTATCTCTTCCTTCGACCATGAGATCGTGTAACTCCCGGATACCGTAAGAGTGCCTTGGGTGTATCAAACGTCACAACGTAACTGGGTGACTATAAAGGTGCATTACAGGTATCTCCGAAAGTATCTGTTGGGTTGACACGGATCGAGACTGGGATTTGTCACTCCGTATGACGGAGAGGTATCTCTGGGCCCACTCGGTAATGGATCATCATAATGAGCTCAATGTGACCAAGGTGTTGGACACGGGATCATGCATTACGGTACGAGTAAAGTGACTTGCCGGTAACGAGACTGAACAAGGTATTGGGATACCGACGATCGAGTCTCGGGCAAGTAACGTACCGATTGACAAAGGGAATTGCATACAGGGTTTGATCAAATCCTCGACATCGTGGTTCATCCGATGAAAATATCGAGGAGCATGTGGGAGCCATCATGGGTATCCAGATCCCGCTGTTGGTTATTGACCTGAGAGCGTCTAGGTCATGTCTGCATGTCTCCCGAACCCGTAGGGTCTACACACTTAAGGTTCGGTGACGCTAGGGTTATTAGGAAGACTAGTATGTGACTACCGAATGTTGTTCGGAGTCCCGGATGGGATCCTGGACGTCATGAGGAGCTCCAGAAGGGTCCTGAGGTAAAGATTTATATATGGGAAGTTGTCAAACGGACACCGGGAAGTTTCGGGGTCATACCGGTATTGTACCGGGGCCACCGGAAGGGTTCCGGGGGTCCATCGGGAGGGGCCACCCCTCCCGGGGGGCCACATGGGCTGCGTGGGGCAGGGAGCCAGCCCCTGGTGGGCTGGCCGCACCCCCTCCCTTGGGCCCTTGCGCCTAGGGTTGAGGGGGGAACCCTAGAGGGGGCGCCCCCTTGGCTTGGGGGGCAAGCCACCCTCTCCCCCTCTCCCCTTGGCCGCCGCACCCCCCTAGATGGGTTCTAGGGGGCCGGCCCCCTTCTCCCTTCCCCCTATAAATAGAGGGGTGAGGGGAGGGCAGCCGTACCACCCTCCAAGGCGCAGCCCTCCCCTCCCCAACACCTCTCCTCCTCCGTTGTGTGCTTGGCGAAGCCCTGTCGGAGTACTGCCTCTCCACCACCACCACGCCGTCGTGCTGCCGGTGGAGCTGTCTTCCTCAACCTCTCCTTCCCCCTTGCTGGATCAAGAAGGAGGAGAGGTCTCCCGTCCCGTACGTGTGTTGAACGCGGAGGTGCTGTCCGTTCAGCACTTGGTCATCGGTGATTCGAATCACGTCGAGTACGACTACATCATCACCTTGCAAGCTTCCGCACGCGATCTACAAGTGGTATGTAGATGCAAACTCTCTCCCTTGACTCGTTGCTTAGATGAACTCATAGATGGATCTTGGTGAAACCGTAGGAAAATTTTTAATTTTCTGCAACGTTCCCCAACAGTGGCATCATGAGCTAGGTCTATGCGTAGTTCTCTTTGCACGAGTAGAACACAATTTTGTTGTGGGCGTGGATTTTGTCATCTTACTTGCCTCTACTAGTCTTTTCTTGCTCAACGGTATTGTGGGATGAAGCGGCCCGGACCAACCTTACACGTACGCTTACGTGAGACCAGTTCCACCGACTGACATGCACTAGTTGCATAAGGTGGCTGGCGGGTGTCTGTCTCTCCCACTTTAGTTGGAGCGGAATCGATGAACAGGACCCTTATGAAGGGTAAATAGAAGTTGACAAAATCACGTTGTGGTGATTCGTAGGTAAGAAAACGTTCTTGCTAGAACCCAATTGCAGCCACGTAAAAGATGCAACAACAATTAGAGGACGTCTAACTTGTTTTTGCAGCGATTGATCATGTGATGTGATATGGCCAGAAGTTGTGATGAATGATGAATTGTGATGTATGAGATCATGTTCTTTGTAATAGGATTCACGACTTGCATGTCGATGAATATGACAACCGGCAGGAGCCATAGGAGTTGTCTTTATTTTTTTGTATGACCTGCGTGTCATTGAATAACGCCATGTAAACTACTTTACTTTATTGCTAAACGTTAGTCATAGAAGTAGAAGTAGTCGTTGGTGTGACAACTTCATGAAGACACGATGATGGAGATCATGATGATGGAGATCATGGTGTCAAGCCGGTGACAAGATGATCATGGAGCCCCGAAGATGAAGATCAATGGAGCTATATGATATTGGCCATATCATGTCACAACTATATAATTGCATGTGATGTTTATTATGTTTATGCATCTTGTTTACTTAGGACGACGGTAGTAAATAAGATGATCCCTTATAAAATTTCAAGAAGTGTTCTCCCCTAACTGTGCACCGTTGCTACAGTTCGTCGCTTCTAAGCACCACGTGATGATCGGGTGTGATGGATTCTTACGTTCACATACAACGGGTGTAAGACAGTTTTACATAGCGAAAACACTTAGGGTTAACTTGACGAGCCTAGCATGTGCAGACATGGCCTCGGAACACGGAGACCGAAAGGTCGAACACGAGTCGTATGGAAGATACGATCAACATGAGAATGTTCACCGACGATGACTAGTCCGTCTCACGTGATGATCGGACACGGCCTAGTCGACTCGGATCGTGTAACACTTAGATGACTAAAGGGATGTCTAATCTAAGTGGGAGTTCATAATTTGATTAGAACTTAATTATCATGAACTTAGTCTAAAACCTTTGCAAATATGTCTTGTAGATCAAATGGCCAACGCTCATGTCAACATGAACTTCAACGCGTTCCTAGAGAAAACCAAGCTGAAAGATGATGGCAGCAACTATACGGACTGGGTCCGGAACCTGAGGATCATCCTCATAGCTGCCAGGAAACAATATGTCCTAGAAGGACCGCTAGGTGACGCTCCCGTCCCAGAGAACCAAGACATTATGAATGCTTGGCAAACTCGCGCTGATGATTACTCCCTCGTTCAGTGCGGCATGCTTTACAGCTTAGAACCGGGGCTCCAAAAGCGTTTTGAGCACCACGGAGCATATGAGATGTTCGAAGAGCTGAAACTAGTTTTTCAAGCTCATGCCCGGGTCGAGAGATATGATGTCTCCGACAAGTTCTACAATTGTAAGATGGAGGAAAACAGTTCTGTCAGTGAACACATCCTGAAGATGTCTGGGTTGCACAACCGTATGACCCAGCTGAACATTAACCTCCCAGATGAGGCGGTCATTGACAGAATCCTCCAGTCGCTCCCACCAAGCTACAAGAGCTTTGTGATGAACTACAACATGCAGGGGATGGAAAAGACCATTCCTGAAGTGTTCTCGATGCTGAAGTCAGCAGAGGCTGAAATCAAGAAAGAACATCAAGTGTTGATGGTCAATAAGACCACTAAGTTCAAGAAGGGCAAGGGTAAGAAGAACTTCAAGAAGGACGGCAAGGAGGTTGCCGCGCCTGGTAAGCCAGTTACCGGGAAGAAGTCAAAGAATGGACCCAAGCCTGAGACTGAGTGCTTTTATTGCAAGGGGAAGGGTCACTGGAAGCGGAACTGCCCCAAATACTTAGCGGATAAGAAGGCCGGCAACACCAAAGGTATATTTGTTATACATGTGATTGATGTGTACCTTACCAGTACTGGTAGTAACTCCTGGGTATTTGATACCGGTGCCGTTGCTCATATTTGTAACTCACAGCAGGAGCTGCGGAATAAACAGAGACTGGCGAAGGACGAGGTGACTATGCGCGTCGGGAATGGTTCCAGAGTCGATGTGATCACCGTCGGCACGCTGCCTCTACATTTACCTACGGGATTAGTTTTGAACCTTAATAATTGTTATTTAGTGCCAAGTTTGAGCATGAACATTGTATCTGGATCTCGTTTAATACGAGATGGCTACTCATTTAAGTCTGAGAATAATGCTTGTTCGATTTATATGAGAGATATGTTTTATGGTCATGCTCCGATGGTCAATGGTTTATTCTTAATGAATCTCGAGCGTAATATTACACATGTTCATAGTGTAGATGCCAAAAGATTTAAAGTTGATAACGATAGTCCCACATACTTGTGGCACTGCCGCCTTGGTCACATTGGTGTCAAGCGCATGAAGAAGCTCCATGCCGATGGACTTTTAGAGTCTCTTGATTATGAATCGTTTGACACGTGCGAACCATGCCTCTTGGGCAAAATGACCAAGACTCCGTTCTCCGGAACAATGGAGCGAGCAACCAACTTGTTGGAAATCATACATACCGATGTGTGCGGTCCAATGAGCGTTGAGGCTCGCGGAGGATATCGTTATGTTCTCACTCTCACTGATGACTTGAGTAGATATGGGTATGTCTACTTAATGAAACACAAGTCTGAGACCTTTGAAAAGTTCAAGGAATTTCAGAATGAGGTAGAGAATCAACGTGACCGAAAGATAAAATTCTTACGATCAGATCGTGGAGGAGAATACTTAAGTCACGAATTTGGTACACACTTAAGGAAATGTGGAATCGTTTCACAACTCACGCCGCCTAGAACACCTCAGCGAAACGGTGTGTCCGAACATCGTAATCACACTCTATTGGATATGGTGCGGTCTATGATGTCTCTTACCGATTTACCGCTATCATTTTGGGGATACGCTCTAGAGACAGCTACATTCACTTTATAAAGGGCACCGTCTAAATCCGTTGAGACGACACCGTATGAATTATGGTTTGGAAAGAAACCTAAGCTGTCGTTTCTAAAAGTTTGGGGATGCGATGCTTATGTCAAGAAACTTCAACCTGAAAAGCTCGAACCCAAGTCGGAAAAATGCGTATTCATAGGATACCCTAAGGAAACTGTCGGGTATACCTTCTACTTAAGATCCGAAGGCAAGATCTTTGTTGCCAAGAACGGATGCTTTCTGGAAAAAGAGTTTCTCTCGAAAGAAGTAAGTGGGAGGAAAGTAGAACTCGATGAAGTACTACCTCTTGAGCGGGAAAGTGGCGCAGCACAGGAAACCGTTCCTGTGATGCCCACACCAACTGAAGAGGAAAACAATGATGATGATCAAGGTACTTCGGATCAAGTTACTACTGAACTTCGTAGGTCCACAAGGACACGTTCCGCACCAGAGTGGTACGGCAACCCTGTCCTGGAAATCATGTTGTTAGACAACAATGAACCTTCGAACTATGAAGAAGCGATGGCGGGCCCGGATTCCAACAAATGGCTTGAAGCCATGAAATCCGAGATAGAATCCATGTATGAAAACAAAGTATGGACTTTGACAGACTTGCCCGATGATCGGCGAGCGATAGAAAACAAATGGATTTTTAAGAAGAAGACGGACTCGGATGGTAATGTTACCATTTATAAGGCTCGACTTGTCGCTAAGGGTTATCGACAAGTTCAAGGGATTGACTACGACGAGACTTTCTCTCCCGTAGCGAAGCTGAAGTCCGTCCGAATCATGTTAGCAATTGCCGCATACTATGATTATGAGATATGGCAGATGGACGTCAAAACAGCATTCCTTAACGGGCATCTTAAGGAAGAACTGTATATGATGCAGCCGGAAGGTTTTGTCGATCCTCGGAACGCTAACAAAGTATGCAAGCTCCAGCGATCCTTTTATGGACTGGTGCAAGCATCTCGGAGTTGGAACATTCGCTTTGATGAGATGATCAAAGCGTTTGGGTTTATGCAGACTTATGGAGAAGCCTGCGTTTACAAGAAAGTGAGTGGGAGCTCTGTAGCATTTCTCATATTATATGTAGATGGCATACTCTTGATGGGAAATAATATAGAATTTCTGGACAGCATTAAGGCCTACTTGAATAAGTGTTTTTCAATGAAGGACCTTGGAGAAGCTGCTTATATATTAGGCATCAAGATCTATAGAGATAGATCGAGACGCCTCATAGGTCTTTCACAAAGCACATACCTTGATAAGATTTTGAAGAGGTTCAAAATGGATCAGTCCAAGAAGGGGTTCTTGCCTATGTTACAAGGTGTGAGACTGAGCTCGGCTCAGTCACCGACCACGGCAAAAGATAAAGAAGAGATGAGTGTCATCCCCTATGCTTCAGCCATATGATCTATTATGTATGCCATGCTGTGTACCAGACCCGATGTAAACCTTGCCGTAAGTTTGGTAGCAAGATACCAAAGTAATCCCGGCAAGGAACACTGGACAGCGGTCAAGAATATCCTGAAGTACCTGAAAAGGACGAAGGACATGTTTCTCGTTTATGGAGGAGACGAAGAGCTCGTCGTAAAGGGTTACGTCGACGCTAGCTTCGACTCAGATCTGGATGACTCTAAGTCACAAACCGGATACGTGTATATGTTGAATGGTGGAGCAGTAAGCTGGTGCAGCTGCAAGCAGAGCGTCGTGGCGGGATCTATGTGTGAAGCGGAGTACATGGCAGCCTCGGAGGCAGCGCATGAAGCGATTTGGGTGAAGGAGTTCATCACCGACCTAGGAGTCATACCCAATGCGTCGGGGCCGATCAAACTCTTCTGTGACAACACTGGAGCTATTGCCCTCGCCAAGGAGCCCAGGTTTCACAAGAAGACCAGGCACATCAAGCGTCGTTTCAACTCCATCCGTGAAAATGTTCAAGATGGAGACATAGAGATTTGCAAAGTGCACACGGATCTGAATATCGCAGATCCGCTGACTAAACCTCTCTCGCGTGCAAAACATGATCAACACCAGAACTCTATGGGTGTTCGATTCATCACAATGTAACTAGATTGGTGACTCTAGTGCAAGTGGGAGACTGTTGGAAATATGCCCTAGAGGCAATAATAAAAGTATTATTATATTTCAATGTTCATGATAAATGTCTTTTATTCATGCTATAACTGTATTATCCGGAAATCGTAATACACGTGTGAATACTTAGACCACAATATGTCCCTGGTGAGCCTCTAGTTGACTAGCTCGTTGTGATCAACATATAGTCATGGTTTCCTGACTATGGACATTGGATGTCGTTGATAACGGGGTCACATCATTAGGAGAATGATGTGATGGACAAGACCCAATCCTAAGCATAGCATAAAAGATCGTGTAGTTCGTTTTGCTAGAGCATTGCCAATGTCAAGTATCTCTTCCTTCGACCATGAGATCGTGTAACTCCCGGATACCGTAAGAGTGCCTTGGGTGTATCAAACGTCACAACGTAACTGGGTGACTATAAAGGTGCATTACAGGTATCTCCGAAAGTATCTGTTGGGTTGACACGGATCGAGACTGGGATTTGTCACTCCGTATGACGGAGAGGTATCTCTGGGCCCACTCGGTAATGGATCATCATAATGAGCTCAATGTGACCAAGGTGTTGGACATGGGATCATGCATTACGGTACGAGTAAAGTGACTTGCCGGTAACGAGACTGAACAAGGTATTGGGATACCGACGATCGAGTCTCGGGCAAGTAACGTACCGATTGACAAAGGGAATTGCATACAGGGTTTGATCGAATCCTCGACATCGTGGTTCATCCGATGACAACATCGAGGAGCATGTGGGAGCCATCATGGGTATCCAGATCCCGCTGTTGGTTATTGACTTGAGAGCGTCTAGGTCATGTCTGCATGTCTCCCGAACCCGTAGGGTCTACACACTTAAGGTTCGGTGACGCTAGGGTTATTAGGAAGACTAGTATGTGACTACCGAATGTTGTTCGGAGTCCCGGATGGGATCCTGGACGTCACGAGGAGCTCCGGAAGGGTCCGGAGGTAAAGATTTATATATGGGAAGTTGTCAAACGGACACCGGGAAGTTTCGGGGTCATACCGGTATTGTACCGGGGCCACCGGAAGGGTTCCGGGGGTCCACCGGGAGGGGCCACCCCTCCCGGGGGGCCACATGGGCTGCGTGGGGCAGGGAGCCAGCCCCTGGTGGGCTGGCCGCACCCCCTCCCTTGGGCCATTGCGCCTAGGGTTGAGGGGGGAACCCTAGAGGGGGCGCCCCCTTGGCTTGGGGGGCAAGCCACCCTCTCCCCCTCTCCCCTTGGCCGCCGCACCCCCCTAGATGGGTTCTAGGGGGCCGGCCCCCTTCTCCCTTCCCCCTATAAATAGAGGGGTGAGGGGAGGGCAGCCGTACCACCCTCCAAGGCGCAGCCCTCCCCTCCCCAACACCTCTCCTCCTCCGTTGTGTGCTTGGCGAAGCCCTGTCGGAGTACTGCCTCTCCACCACCACCACACCATCGTGCTGCCGGTGGAGCTGTCTTCCTCAACCTCTCCTTCCCCCTTGCTGGATCAAGAAGGAGGAGACGTCTCCCGTCCCGTACATGTGTTGAACGCGGAGGTGCTGTCCGTTCAGCACTTGGTCATCGGTGATTCGAATCACGTCGAGTACGACTACATCATCACCTTGCAAGCTTCCGCACGCGATCTACAAGTGGTATGTAGATGCTAACTCTCTCCCTTGACTCGTTGCTTAGATGAACTCATAGATGGATCTTGGTGAAACCGTAGGAAAAATTTTAATTTTCTGCAACGTTCCCCAACAAAACGGAGGTGACCAACCGCACACTCTCCGCTCTACTTCGAGTGCTCATCAAGAAGAACACCAAGGAGTGGGAGGAGTGTCTACCTATCACCGAGTTCGCCTACAACCGCGCAAGACACTCAACTACCGGCAAGTCCCCCTTCGAGGTCGTCTATGGATTCAACCCATTGTCCACTTTGGACATTCTACCTCTACCACTACAAGAGCGCATCAATATGGACACATGTGCACATGTGACCCATCTCAAGAAGGTGCATGAAGATACAAGGCACACCATCGAGCGCCAAGTACAACGACTTGCGAGCAAGCACAACATCAACAAGCACCCCATGGTGTTCAACATTGGAGAACTTATGTGGCTACACCTTCGCAAGGATCAATTCCCCAACGAACGCAAGTCCAAACTTCGACCACGAGCGGATGGACGCTTGCACGCTACAACAACAATGCCTACAATATCGACATTCCACGCGACAAGTACTCCGTGAGCGACATCTTCAACGTCAAAGATCTCTCGCCCTACCATGGTGATGAGGATTTCGATTCAAGGTTAGATCTTCCCCTAGCGAGGGGAGATGATGCGGAGCATCCTACGGCCATCCCCATGGACCTACCATCGTCTTACGAAGTGCCAAGAGGACCCATGACACGAGCACGAGCTAGAGCTCTCAAGACCGAGGTGACTTCTCTCCTTAGTAATATCGCATATGATCCTCTCGAGACATGGCTACTACCTAAGTCCGAGATGTTGTGCATGATTAGGTACCAAGAGGACCCTCCCGAAGATGCACGTGAAGACGGACAAGCCGCCAAGTCCACAGATGTAGAGGAATGCCAAAACGAGAAGAAGGCAACTCCAAGGACCGGACATCCGGCTCCGAGCCCGGACATCCGGCCGCTGGAGACATCAGCTACAGCAGCCTTCCAGTCGCTGGACATCTACAGGCCCCGGATATCCGGCCCGGCCCGAAAATCCGGCCCCAACACCCAGATATCCGGACAAGCTGCAAACAGAGGACGGAAGAGAATCCCCGTCAGCCCGGACATCCGGCCCCAGCCCCGGACATCCGGCTCCTCCCAAAGGCCCAGATGTCCGGGTGTCACCCCGTCTATCTACGCACAGTGAAGGGCCGAGGCCCATGTACCCTTTCGCCCCCTAGACTATATATACTCTCCTCCTACCTACGTTTTAGGGTTAGTGTTGTGTTAGCTCATTTGTGAGATAGAGCTTCGCTCGTCCATATCGGATATACTCCTTGAGAGAGACCACGGCCCCTCTTCGGAGAAGATCCACCTTGGATTCAAGACCCCTTTACGGGAAGATCCCCTTGTGGATTCAAGACCTCCTCACGGAGAAGAACCGGTTACCCTTTGTGTCGTCCTTTGTTGACTTTGGATCTTGTATCTCCTCTCGTGTTTCGAGGATCTAGCACATGTGTGACTTAATCTTGTTGGTTTGAGTGTTTCTCTTTGTGCCCCTTTGTGATTTCCCCTCGAGTTTCCCCTCGTGTTCTTCATGTTCATCGCGGGATCCACTCCTTTCGTGAAAGACCGGCCCCTAGGGTTTCCACCCTACATCATATCCTCCCAAGGAACACTAGGTACAGGCAATGGCATATATAAACCATGAGGATTTAGTCGTGACTTAGCTTTTTGACATGTAGTGCAGCGAGCAACAAAACGCTCAACATCGCGTCTCATCTTTGGCCAAAAGAAATGTGTAACAAGTATACCCTCCATCTTCTTCACGCCAAAGTGTCCCATTAATCCTCCTCCATGCGCCTCCTGCAACAACAAAAGAAGAATGGAGCTAGCTGGAATGCATAGCTTGTTAGCACGAAACACAAATCCATCGTTAACAACGAACTTGTTTCAAATTCTCCATTCCTTACAATTTTGCAATACATCTTTAAATTCAGCATCATGCACATATTGATCATTGATGGTCTCGAAACCAAATATTTTAAAGTCAAGTTGTGAAAGCATAGTATAATGACGAGACAATGCATCAGCAATAACATTTTCTAACCTTCTTGTGTTTAATGACATAAGGGAGATTCTCAATGAATTCAACCCATTTAGCATGTCTACAGTTTAGTTTTGCTTGAATTTTAATGTGTTTCAAAGATTCAAGATCAAAATTTATAAGAAATTCCTTGGGCCATAAATAATGTTGCCACATTTCTTAGGTCTGAATAAGAGCATATAATTCTTTATCATAAGTAGAATAGTTCAGACTAGGCCCACTCAATTTTTCAGAAAAGTATGCAACAGGTTTGCCATCTTGTAATAACACACCTCCAAATCCAATTCCACTAGCATCACATTCAAGCTCAAAAGTCTTATTAAATTCAGAAAGTTGGAGTAAAGGAGCATGTGTCAACTTATCTTTCAATACCGTGAAGGCTTCTTCCTGTGGGTACCCCAAACAAAAGGCACATCCTTCTTTGTAAGCTCGTTGAGAGGTGCAGCAATGGTGCTGAAATCTATCACAAAACGCATGTAGAAACCAGCGAGGCCAAGAAAACTCCTCACTTGTGTGACCATTTTGGGCTGCGGCCAACTCTCAGTAGCTTCAATCTTGGATTTATCAACTTCAATTCCCCATGGAGTAACAACATAGCCAAGAAAAGATACTCGGTCGGTGCAAAATGTGCACTTTTCAATGTTACCAAACAAACATGCCTCACGTAGAGCAATAAAAACAACACGTAAATGTTCCAAATGTTCCTCCAAAGATTTACTATAAATCAGTATATCATCAAAATAGACTACCACAAATCGTCCAATGAAAGCATGTAAAACTTCGTTCATTAATCTCATGAAAGTACTAGGTGCATTAGTGATAACCCACAAGTATAGGGGATCGCAACAGTTTTCAAGGGTAGAGTATTCAACCCAAATTTATTGATTCGACACAAGGGGAGCCAAAGAATATTCTCAAGTATTAGCAGCTGAGTTGTCAATTCAACCACACTTGGAAACTTAATATCTGCAGCAAGGTATTTAGTAGCAAAGTAATATGATAGTAGTGGTAATGGTGGCAAAAGGTAACGGTAGCAAAAGTATTGTTTTTGGGTTTTGTAGTGATTGTAACAGTAGCAGCGGAAAAGTAAATAAGCAAAGAACAATATAGGAAAATCTCGTAGGCATTGGATCGGTGATGGAGAATTATGCCGGATGCGATCGATCATGTAACAGTCATAACATAGGATGACACAAAACTAGCTCTAGTTCGTCAATGTAATGTAGGAATGTATTCCGAATATAGTCATACATGCTTATGGAAAAGAACTTGCATGCCATCTTTTGTCCTACCCTCCCGTGGCAGCGGGGTCCTATTGTAAACTAAGGGATATTAAGGCCTCCTTTTAATAGAGTACCGGATCAAAGCATTAACACATAGTGAATACATGAACTCCTCAAACTACGGTCATCACCGGTAAGTATCCCGATTATTGTCACTTCGGGGTTAACGGATCATAACACATAATAGGTGACTATAGACTTGCAAGATAGGATCAAGAACTCCCGTATATTGATGAAAACATAATAGGTTCAGATCTGAAATCATGGCACTCGGGCCCTAGTGACAAGCATTAAGCATAGCAAAGTCATAGCAACATCAATCTCAGAACATAGTGGATACTAGGGATCAAACCCTAACAAAACTAACTCGATTACATGATAAATCTCATCCAACCCATTACCGTCCAGCAAGCCTACGACGGAATTACTCACGCATAGTGGTGAGCATCATGAAATTGGTGATGGAGGAAGGTTGATGATGATGATGGCGACGGATTCCCCTCTCTGGAGCCCCGAATAGACTCCAGATTAGCCCTCTTGAGAGAGTTTAGGGCTTGGCGGCGGCTCCGTATCGTAAAACGCGATGATTCCTTCTCTCTGATTTTTTTTCTCCCCGAAAGTGAATATATGGAGTTGGAGTTGAGGTCGGTGGAGCGTCAGGGGGCCCACGAGGTAGGGGGCGCGCCCAGGGGGTAGGGCGCGCCCCCACCCTCGTGGACAGGGTGTGGGCCCCCTAACATGGATCTTTCTTCTAGTATTTTTTATATATTCCAAAAATAATCTCCATTGATTTTCAGGTCATTTCGAGAACTTTTATTTCTGCACAAAATTAACACCATGGCAATTATGCTGAAAACAACGTTAGTCCGGGTTAATTCCATTCAAATCATGCAAGTTAGAGTCCCAAACAAGGGCAAAAGTGTTTGGAAAAGTAGATACGGCGGAGACGTATCAACTCCCCCAAGCTTAAACCTTTGCTTGTCCTCAAGCAATTCAGTTGATAAACTGAAAGTGATAAAGAAAAACTTTTACAAACTTTGTTTGCTCTTGTTGTTGTAAATATGTAAAGCCAGCATTCAAGTTTTCAGCAAAGATTATGAACTAACCACATTCGCAATAACATTTAGGTCTCATGTTTACTCATATCAGTGGCATAATCAACTAGCAAGCAATAATAATAAATATCGGATGACAACACTTTCTCAAAATAATCATGATATGATATGACAAGATGGTATCTCGCTAGCCCTTTCTGAGACCGCAAAACATAAATGCAGAGCACCTTTAAACATCAAGGACTGACTAGACATTGTAATTCATGGTAAAAGAGATCCAATCAAGTCATACTCAATGTAAACTAACTATAATGGATGTAAATGACAGCGGTTCTCTCCAACTGGTGCTTTTTAATAAGAGGATGATGACTCAACATAAACGTAAATAGATATGCTCTTCACAGAGGGAAGCAGGGATTTGTAGAGGTGCCAGAGCTCAGTTTTGAAATAGATATGAATAATATTTTGAGCGGTATACTTTCATTGTCAACATAACAACCAAGAGATCTCGATATCTTCCATGCTACACACATTATAGGTGGTTCCCAAACAAAATGGTAAAGTTTATACTCCCCCTCCACCAACAAGCATCAATCCATGGCTTGCTCGAAACAACGAGTGCCTCCAACAAACAAGAGTCCCGGGGGAGTTTTGTTTGCAGTTATTTTGATTTGATTTGCATAAAGCATGGGAGTGGGCATCCCGGTGACCAGCCATTTTCTCGTTAGTGAGGAGCAGAGTCCACTCCTCTTGAGAATAACCCGCCTAGCATGGACGATACAAACATCCCTAGTTGATACATGAGCTATTCGGGCATACAAAACAGAAATTTTATTTGAAGGTTTAGAGTTTGACACATACAAATTTACTTGGAACGACAGGTAGATATCGTATATAGGTAGGTATGGTGGACTCATATGGAATAACTTTGGGGTTTATGGAATTGGATGCACAAGCAGTATTCCCGCTTTGTACAAGTGAAGGCTAGAAAAAGACTGGGAAGCGACCAGCTAGAGAGCGACAACAGTCATGAACATGCATTAAAATTAATCAACACCGAATGCAAGCATGAGTAGGATATAATGCACCATGAACATAAATATAGTAGAGGCTATGTTGATTTTGTTTCAACTACATGCGTGAACATGTGCCAAGTCAAGCCACTCGAATCATTCAAAAGAGGATACCACCCTATCATACCACATCACAACCATTTTAATAGCATGTTGGCACGCAAGGTAAACCATTATAGGCTCCTAGCTATGGCATAAGCAACTATAATCTCTAATTATCATTGCAAATATGTTTATTCATAATAGGCTGAATCAGGAACGATGAACTAATCATATTTACAAAACAAGAGAGGTCGAGTTCATACCAGCTTTTCTCATCTCAATAAGTTCATCATATAATCATCGTTATTGCCTTTCACTTGCACGACCGAATAGTGTGGATAATAATAATAGTGCACGTGCATTGGACTAAGCTGGAATCTGCAAGCATTCAATTCAAGAGAGAAGACAAGGTAATATGGGCTCTTTGTTAGATCAACAATAATGCATATGAGAGCCACTCAACATTTTAATCATGGTCTTCTCCTCTAGACCCCCAAAGGAAAGAAAAGAAATAAAACTATTTACACGCGAAAGCTCCCAACAAGCAAAAGAAGAACGAGAAATCTTTTTGGGTTTTCTTTTTAATTACTACTTCTACAACATGAAAAGTAAACTAACTTAAAGCTGCAACTAAATTTTTTGGTTTTTTCTAAAGGTTTATTAAGGAACACAAGAAGAAAGCATAAAAAGGGAAATAAACTAGCATGGATATTACAATGAAAAAGTATGAGCACCGACAACTAGCATGAGTGTGTGAACATGAATGTAATGTCGGTGAGAGATACGTACTCCCCAAGCTTAGGCTTTTGGCCTAAGTTGGTCTATGGCCACGGATGGCCTGGTGGATATCCGAAGTTGAAGCTGGGGTCGTACTGAGATGCATCGGCAATTGCTTGATGAGCTGCAGCTTGGAGGCGAGCTATCTCCGCCCTTCTTTCATACTCGGTCGCCTCCTCCCTGGTTATAAAATATCTCCCCTTTGCCTGAAAGTCAAAGAAAGTAGGAGCAGGGAGAGTGACGTGATAGGTGCGTTGTCTGTAAAAGATTAGTCGGTACTGTAGGGACTGGTCGTTCCTCTCAACAAACTGATGACGAACCATAGCATCATAATCTAAATAAGCAGGAGGCAACTCAATATCATATCCACATATGATATGCGTATCTCAAGAAAATTAGCTAAACGGGTTGCATAAATTCCACCAAAGAAATCTCCATTAATCCTATAATTATGCAACCTACGTGCAACAATGGCCCCCAAGTTATATTGTCTATCTCCTAATATAGCACTCTTGAGAACACTAAGATCAGGTACACACATGTGACATGCTTCATCTTTACCATTTATGCACCTTCCTATGAAGAGAGCAAAATAATGTATAGCGGGAAAATGAATGCTCCCTATGGTGGCTTGTGTTACATCTCTAGATTCCCCCACATCTATACTAGCAAGAAAATTTCTATATTCAGATTTGCGAGGTTCACTAACGTTACCCCACTATGGGAGTTTACAAGCAGTGTTAAAATCTTCTAAGTCCATGGTATAAGATTTATCATAAAGATCAAACAGGACTGTTGAGAATTGCGTGATGATGAAAATTCAAACCTTCTCACGAAGGAATCAGTGAGTGTCGGTGTCAAAACCGGCGGATCTCGGGTAGGTGGTCCCGAACTGTGCGTCTAGGCCGGATGGTAACAGGAGGCAAGGGACACAAAGTTTTACCCAGGTTCGGGCCCTCCCGATGGAGGTAAAACGCTACATCCTGCTTGATTAATATTGATGATATGGGTAGTACAAGAGTAGATCTACCACGAGATCAGAGAGGCTAAACCCTAGAAGCTATCCTACGGTATGATTTTTGTTGTGTATGTTGTCCTACGGACTAAAACCCTCTGGTTTATATAGACACCGGATAGGGTTAGGGTTACATAGAGTCGGTTACAATGGTAGGAGATCTACATATCCGTATCGCCAAGCTTGCCTTCCACGCCAAGGAAAGTCCCTTCCGGACACGGGATGAAGTCTTCAATCTTGTATCTTCATAGTCCAGGAGTCCAGCTGAAGGTATAGTCCGGCCATCCGGACACCCCCTAATCCAGGACTCCCTCAGTAGCCCCTGAACCAGGCTTCAATGACGACGAGTCCGGCGCGCAGATTGTCTTCGGCATTGCAAGGCGGGTTCCTCCTCCAAGTACTTCATAGAAGATTTTGAACACAAAGATAGTGTCCGGCTTTGCAAAATAAGTTTCCACATATTGCCATAGAGAGAATAATATTTACACAAATCTAATCTGCTGACGTATTCCGTAGTGTGACACACCACAGCCAAGCCTTTATCCGAGTCATTTCATTATCCAACCTCAGCGCGTCATGCGAGGCGGTTTCCTAAGCACGTCTTGTTAAAGCAGAGATCGTGTCCCCTTATTCCGTGATTCTCATCAATACGGGCGTGGGTAACCCAACCGCTTCTAGGACTCCTAGATTATAGGCAAGTCCAAACAGACACAGAGAGGATGCTTGATATTCACCCTCTTTATAAAGGGACAAGGCTCTTATTTTTCCCTCTCGTGCTCAATCGAATCCTTCCCCTACCTCAAGCTCAAGCACCCAAAGTTCAGGTCAGGTGCTCCGAACCTTCAGTCATGTCCGGATCTAGCCTTCAAGGCCGATGGGTGCCTTCCTCCGTCACGGAAGAAGACATCAAAAAGTTGAGGGAGGCCAGATATCTGACCGCCGAGATTTTGCATCGGCTACCTCCCCGAGGGCGGGCCGTCCCTACCCCCGAACCCAACGAGAACGTCGTGTTCATATCCCACTTCCTTCGAGATCTAGGCCTTGCTCTGGATCCTTTCGTCAGGGGTTTGATGTTTTATTATGGGCTAGACTTTCATGATCTAGCTCCGGACTCCTTTCTTCATATCACGACATTTATTGTCGTGTGCGAGGCCTTCCTCCGGGTTACCCCTCACTTTAGCCTATGGCTCAAGACCTTTGAAGTGAAGCCGAAGATGATCGAGGGGAAACATGTAGCGTGTGGAGGTGCCTCAATACGCAAGATGACGGGAGCTTCGTGGCCCAAAGGTTCCATCCCAGAGGTGTCTGAATTGTGGCAACAGGAGTGGTTCTACATCACGGCTCCTAGAAGTGCCAAGTGGGTGTCCGCCCCTGTTTTCCGCTCGGGCCCTCCACCACAACTGATGTCATGGATCAGCAGAGGTCTGAGCTGGGGTCCAGCCAAGGACGTGCCTATACTGCAAAGCCGCATTCTAGATCTCTTCAATGGAGATTTCAGTTTGGTTGCGGTAATACAAGTTATGCTGGTTTGTCAAGTCCAGCCTTGCAAACGCCGGCCTCTTCGCCTATGGGAGTTCAATCCCGAGGTACCCGTGTCATTCAAAATTTTCTCGGCCTGACGCACGAGGAGATGTACAAGTCATTCTTCGGACCTCAGGTGAAGTGTCCAGAAATCACCGAGGACGTGGGCCTGAGCAGTAACCGCGCCGCCGAACAGGTAAGGCATCTTTCGGCCGAACATACTATCTCTCCTTCGTTATGAAGTTATTTCTGAGAGTTCGCTCTTTGACCAGGACTGGCTTACAAAGGCGAAGTTGATTCGGTGTTCGGCCCCTCTCCCGGAGGGTTTGGAAAATCCGGTATTGGAAAAGATGCTCCAGACCACACCTTGCTCGGAGCCCTTGAAGGAAGATACTGTGGAGGATAATGCGGGCGGACGCGGGTCCCCAACGCTGCCCATTCTAGTCGAGGGAGCGAGCGTCTCCATGAAGCAAGACAACCAGAAGAGGAAAAGGACTGCGCCCAGGGATTCGGAAGCCGAAGCTTCCAAACGGGAGAAGAACTCTCCCACAGAGGGTCCTACCTTGGGGGGCGCCGTTGCCGCACAAAGTCCGCGGGGGGATCAATTCTCCCACGAGTCGTAAGTGACCCGAAATACTTTAATAGTACAGATATGCCATCTTTTTCTTCTGAGAAGATAACCACCGCATATATTTTGCAGTTCGGGCCTTAGCCCCTCTCAAATGAGCTCGTCTTCGGGGGATCTTCTTCCAGAGATGATGGAGAGCGAAACACCTCCTCCGGACTCCTCCGCTCCGGAAGCGGGCGACCCTGAAGTGTCATCGCGGAGGGCCTCTCCGAGTCCGGTGAGGCCAGAAGATAATCCCATTGACCCCCGAAGCTCCCAGTGTCCGGCTCCTGAAGAGAGCAGACAAAAGAGTCCGGCACCGTCTAGTGTGCGATCGGATGTTCTGAGGGAGTTGGTGGGGCGAGCGGCCATCTCAGACGAACACCATGTGCTGATGAATACGGTGATGGAGAGAATCTCGTCCGCCGAAAGCGGATTGCATGAAGCTTTTATGAGTCTACTGACAGGCTTTGAGGTACGTAAAAAATGTATGATAGTCCTGCACATGCTAGGTGTGCCCTACGTAGATAGTAGCCCCTGAGACTCTGGTTGTCGTCGGAAACGACGACGAACAGAGGATCATATTCCCAGGTAATAACCATACTGCCTCTATGTGCAGGTGATGGAAGCTCCGGTGGCTAGCCGGACTAGCGAGTTTGCCCATTTAGAAAGGCAGTTGGATGCGGCAGACGCCGACATCGAGCTTGTTAACAAAAGGCTTGACGAGGCACAGGGTAAGTGTCATTATCTGGTAAATGTCACATAGGAAGAGTAGCATGATGCCAGTATCTTTAATATGTTGTGACTGCAGATGGAGCTGCCACTATTGAAGCCTTGCGGGCAGAACTTGCCCGAGCCAAGGAACAAGCGAGGTTGGGTAATGCGGCTGCTATGAAGGCGGCCGAAGAGTTGCAAGCCGAGAAGGCCGCACATGGCAAGAGCCGAGATAAGATGGCCAAGATGGCCATAGAATTAAAAGCCGCCGCCGACCGTTGCCGGGTTCTTGAAAAGGAAAACCAGGCGAAGGCATCGGACCTTGAGAAGGTTGCTGCAACGAGGAAAGACCTCCGCTCTGCTATGAGGGCAAAGAAGGAGGAGCTACGGGAAGCCGGGGACATTGTAGCTGGGAAATCCTTTATGTTGCAGAGGAAGTTCGGAGATCCACGATATGCCCCTCTGGATCGGCCGTGGAGCTCGGTGGATGTGTATATGGATTTGGCGGCGAGCGCTGCCGATGCGGCTAAGTACTTCCAGGGTCAGACGGACCGTGAAGTAGACCAACTGTTTTGGAGACAATTCCATTCTCCCGAGAGTCCACTTTCATTGACTGACCAATTAGCCGAATGGGCCGAACTAAATAGGTTGTCCGGACTCTCCATGAGGTCTGTTGTGGATCAGCTATGGTCGGGAAGGTCAAAACCAAACAACTATTTCAGCTTGGTGCAGCAGTTTCTTGACGTGGTGCCGCGCATTAATGCGATGAAGAGGTCGGCGTGCATAGAGGGCGCACGGATGGCCTTTGCCCGTGTTAAGGCATACTGGGCGGAGATGGATGCTACCAATGTTGCAGCGCAGGATTCGGCCATAGGTCGAAAGGCTGCTGAGCACTACTTTGAAGAAGTTCTTGAGGGTGCCCGTTTGATAGAGATCCAGTGCTCAAAAAATATTATGTTTGAGTGATATGTAATCTTATTGTAAGAGAAATGGTTTTATAAATGTTTATAAGGCTATTTTTATACTTTTTCCTGAAAGTAATATGATGCCTCCTGGGCGGTCGTTTATGTATACATGTGTATAACTTGAAAGATTGCAGTCGTCGGCTTCAACCCCCATGCATATAAAGCGGAGGTGCTCGCAAAAACACGCATTCACACTTAACCCAACGTCTTGGTCCTATTAAGGAGGTGATAGCAGAGCGAGTGAGGCAACCGGACTATAATGCTTTAGCACTTTCACTTAGCCATAGGAGTTTGACAGTGGGGCTACTAGATAGCCCCTGGTGGATCCGCACTCTCCCGATTCTGGGGTGCGTACATGCCTAGCCGAAAAACGGCCCTTCATTAAGGCGGAGGAATTCTAACATTCCCACAGGTCATTGAGTGGTTGAACAGTCTCACGCTATATCATGACAGTCAGTTTTCGGCTTTCTCTACTGAGGTGCTCGTCCGGATGAACCAGGGCACAATCGCAGTAGTTCTCCTGGTGCTACCTTAGCCGGTAAAGCGGAACGTAAGGCACCAAAACACAGGAGCCGGGCAAACCCAACATTTGACCAAAGACAATGATTCGGAGCTGATGCATATAGGGCCAAACTCGAGACGCCGAACACTCCCTAAGGTATTCGGTCTTTGTGGTATAAACCGGGCCTAAATAATGGCCTTTGTAAGAAGCCCCTTGTGTCCAGGTACGTGCATTGTTCTGGCGTGGCCAGATGCCAAGACGTCAGCATCCTTCAACGGTGGATATATATCAACAAGAGACAGTAAAAAAGGTTTACGCAGGGTCTTAATCTAAAAAGAATCCTTGGAGCGGGTCCCTGCTACACGTCTGCGCCTGTGTCTCCGTTGTGCCGTATCCTGGACGGGTGTAGCACGATGATCGTCTGTAAAAGAAAGGAAGTTAAGTGAAAAAGTTGTCGTGCAAAAAGATAGTTTTTTTAAAAGAAAACTATGTATAATTGAAGATCATAAGAAATTGCCACTTGTCTGCGCGCATTGAGCCCCTTGTATTGGCAAATAGGGGTGTGACCATTTATTCGGTATAAATAGCAGCGCCAGACTTGATTAGTTGTGTCTGAGGTCTTGACGACCTATTTGGATGCTTTCACTGGTCCGGGTGCCTTTAATGTGCGGCTGCCAAGGCAGCCTCACTCTCTTCGGCGCGCAGAGATCGCTTGATATTTCCGTGTACTGTAATGATGCCACGTGGACCGGGCATCTTGAGTGTGAGGGAGGCGTAGTGTGGTATTGCATTAAAGCGAGTGAAAGCTTCGCGTCCGAGTAGTGCTTGATAGCCACTTTGAAACGAAGCGATGTGGAAAGTTAAATGCTCGCGACGGAAGTTATCGAGGGAGCCAAATATAACTTGTAGTAAGAGGGAGCCCGTACAACGAGCCCCTGGGCCTGGCATTACTCCTTTAAAGGTTGTATTGCTATGGCGAATTTGTGTTGGGTCTAACCCCATCCCGTGGATTGTATCCTGATATATTAGGTTTAGGCTACTGCCGCCGTCCATCAAGACTCGTGTGAAGTGATATCCGCAAATTACTGGGTCTAATACCAGGGAAGCCCATCCTGCGTGTCGGATACTTGCTGAGTAATCACGATGGTAGAAAGTGATCGGTTGAGATGACCAGTGGCAGGACTTCGCGGTGACAGGCACTTGGGTATATTTTCCTGGGTGTGCCGCGTTGTTTTTTCCCTTGATCACGTGTAACACATTTACTGTTTTGACTTCTGGTGGAAATTTCCTTTGTTCCCCCGTGTCTTGCTTGGGGGGCTCGTCCTCGTCTTCACTTGGTGTATCCTCCCCCTTGTGTACGGCGTTGAGCTTGCCGGACTGCTTGAAGACCCAACATTCTCTGTGGGTATGATTAGCGGGTTTACCAGGGGTACTATGGATCTGGCATACTTGGTCTAGAATTTTGTTGAGGCTGGACAGTTCATCCCTGGTGCCTTTAGGGGGCGGCTTTTGACCTAGCCGAGAGCTTTTGAATCCGGCATTTACTGTCGTGCCCTTCGTGCTGTCTTCTTTAATCCGACGTTTGTTATTGCTGTTGCGCCGTGATTTCCCGTTTCCATCTCTTACTTCAGATGTATTGGGGTCGCTGGTGCTGCATCTGGCTAGGGAGCTGTCCTCACCCGCGCAAAAGCGGGTCATGAGGTTTGTTAATGCGGCCATCGTTCTCGGCTTATTTTGGCCGAGGTGTCTGGCGAGCCATTCGTCACGGACGCTATGCTTGAAAGCTTCCAAGGCTTCGGTGTTCGGACAGTCGACAATCTGGTTCTTTTTAGTAAGAAACCTGCTCCAAAGCTTTCGGGCTAACTCTCCGGGCTGTTGAGTTATATGACTCAAATCGTCCGCATCCGGAGGTCGGACATAAGTCCCTTGAAAATTTGCCCGAAAGGCGTCTTCGAGCTCTTCCCAACTTCCAATGGAGCTTTCGGGGAGGCCTTTGAGGCAGTGACGAGCTGGCCCTTTGAGCTTGAGGGGTAAGTACTTGATGGCGTGGAGATCATCTCCTCGAGCCATATGGATGTGAAGGATGTAGTCCTCAATCCAGACCCCAGGGTCTGTTGTTCCATTGGATGCCTCTATGTTTACGGGCTTGAATCCCTCAGGAAATTCATAGTCCAGCACCTCATCGGTGAAACATAGGGGGGGTGCGGCACCCCAGTAGCTGGGTGTATGGCGTTGTTCGGATGTTTTTTGTGTTGCAGTGTATGCTGGGGCACGCTTGCATGGTCCATAGATGGATCTTGTTGCGCCGTCCTTTGGGTGCGAGCCCTCACATGGGTCGCGTATTGTATTGTGAGCGGCGTTTTATGCCGTTCTGTGTTGGTAGAGGGGTCGTCTATCCGACCAGGTGGCTGCTTTGATATTTGGTTGTGGGGGGTCTGAGGCCTCCTCATCGAATTCGCGTAGCAGCTTCCGCTTTGGGTAGCTCTTGGAGGGACGATTGTCGCCGTACCTTGCTGCTGTGTTGAGTATTTTGCTCCATCTGATGTGGAGTGTGTCTTGCGCAGCCTTGAGCCTTTGCTTCTGCTTTTTCAGACTCCTCGCGGTGGCAACAAGCCATTTATGGGCAGTCTGCTGCTCCGGGTGCCTGTCCGGCGTTACATCGTCCGGACCATCATCCTTGATAGGATTTGTTTGTTCGGTTTGATTATCCGGATTGCCGTTGTCCGGCAGTGGTTCGCCCTGCTCCAGCGCTAGGTCTGTGTGATCGCTATTTCTGTCGAGGCGGGATTTGGGGTGGTGCTTGCGTCACCGCTTTGACTGCTTTCGAGGGAACAAGCCTTCGGTGCGTCCTTCGCCTCCTCGTCGTCATCTTTTGGTGCGTCCACCATGTATACGTCATATGATGAGGTGGCATTCCAGGGCCCGATAGGCGCTGGTTCTTTATTGTCTCCTTCATCGGCGTCCATATCGTCGATGTCTTCAGAGTCGAAGTCGAGCATGTCGGTTAAATCATCGACAGTGGCTACAAAGTGGGTGGTGGGTGGTCTTTGAGTTTCTTCATCGTTCGAATCCCAACCTTGCTGACCGTAGTCCGGCCAGGGTTCTCCTGATAAAGAGAGAGACTTCAGTGTCTTCAGAATATCGCCGAAAGGCGAGTGCTGAAAGATATCCGCGGCAGTAAACTCCATGATCGGCGCCCAATCGGATTCGATCGGCAGGGGCGCGGAGGGTTTTGAGTCCGGAGAGGAGTCCGGCTCCTTGGAGTCACGAGTCTCGTAGAGTGCGGGGCTGGTGTTCGGCTCGATCGCCGTTGGGATTGCAGCCCCCGAGGCGGCGTCCAACCACCCATCCTCGACCGACGCAGTTGGCTCCGAATTAAGTGTCAAAACCAATGCGGACGCGGCCTCCAGGGCACTGTTCGGCGGCATAGCTAGATCATGCTCGTCGCGACAGTGCGGCACGCTCGGCAGTGGCTCGAATCTGTCGAAGATCCAGTCCCCACGGATGTCAGTCGTGTAGTTTAAGCTTTCAAATCTGACCTGACGGCCAGGGGCATAGCTTTCGATCTGCTCCAGATGGCCATGTGAATTGGCCCGCGGTGTGAAGCCGCCGAAGACGAAGATCTGTCCGGGGAGGAAGGTCTCACCCTGGACTGCATCGCTATTGATGATCGTAGGATCCATCGAGCCTGACGGCGACGACACAGAGGAACTCTCAATGAAAGCACCAATGTCGGTGTCAAAACCGGCGGATCTCGGGTAGGGGGTCCCGAACTGTGCGTCTAGGCCGGATGGTAAGAGGAGGCAAGGGACACGAAGTTTTACCCAGGTTCGGGCCCTCTCGATGGAGGTAATACCCTACGTCCTGCTTGATTAATATTGATGATATGGGTAGTACAAGAGTAGATCTACCACGAGATCAGAGAGGCTAAACCCTAGAAGCTAGCCTACGGTACGATTGTTGTTGTGTATGTTGTCCTACGGAATGAAACCCTCCGGTTTATTTAGACACCGGATAGGGTTAGGGTTACATAGAGTCGGTTACAATGGTAGGAGATTGCATATCTGTATCGCCAAGCTTTCCTTCCATGCCAAGGAAAGTCCCTTCCGGACACGGGACAAAGTCTTCAATCTTGTATCTTCATAGTCCAGGAGTCCAGCTGAACATATAGTCCGGCCATCCGGACACCCCCTAATCCAGGACTCCCTCACTAACCCTATCCGGTGTCTATATAAACCGGAGGGTTTTAGTCCGTATGACAACATACACAACAACAATCATACTGTAGGCTAGCTTCTAGGGTTTAGCCTCTCTGATCTCGTGGTAGATCTACTCTTGTACTACCCATATCATCAATATTAATCAAGCAGGACGTAGGGTTTTACCTCCATCGAGAGGGCCGGAACCTGGGTAAAACTTCGTGTCCCTTGTCTCCTGTTACCATCCGGCCTAGACGCACAGTTCGGGACCCCCTACCCGACATCCGCCGGTTTTGACACCGACATTGGTGCTTTCATTGAGAGTTCCTCCGTGTCATCGCCGTCAGGCTCGATGGCTCCTACGATCATCAATAGCGATGCAGTCCAGGGTGAAACCTTCCTCCCCGGACAGATCTTCGTCTTCGGCGGCTTCACACTATGGGCCAATTCACTTGGCCATCTGGAGCAGATCGAAAGCTATGCCCCTGGTCGTCAGGTCAGATTTGAAAGCTTAAACTACACGGCTGACATCCGCGGGGACTGGATCTTCGACGGATTCGAGCCACTACCGAGGGCGCCGCACTGTCGCGACGAGCATGATCTAGCTCTGCCGCTGAACAGTGCCTTGGAGGCCACGTCCGCATCGGCTTCAACCCTTAATTCGGAGCCAACTGCGACGATCGAGGATGGGTGGTTGGACGCAGCCTCGGGGGCTGCGATCCCAATGGCGATCGAGCCGAACACCAGCCCCGCACTCTGCGAGACTCGTGACTCCAAGGAGCCGGACTCCTCTCCAGACTCCAAACCCTCCGTACCCCTGCTGATCGAATCCGATTGGGCGCCGATCATGGAGTTTACTGCCGCAGATATCTTTCAGCACTCGCCTTTCGGCGATATTCTGAAGACACTGAAGTCTCTCTCTTTATCAGGAGAACCCTGGCGGACTACGATCAGCAAGGTTGGGATTTGGACGATGAAGAAACTCAAAGCCCACCCACCACCCACTTTGTAGCCACTGTGGACGATTTAACCGACATGCTCGACTTCGACTCCGAAGACATCGACGATATGGACGCCGATGAAGGAGACGATAAAGAACAGCGCCTATCAGGACCTGGAACGCCACCTCGTCATATGACGTATACATGGTCGACGCACCAAAAGATGACAACGAGGAGCGGAAGGACGCACCGAAGGCTTGTTCCCTCGAAAAGCAGTCAAAGCGGCGACGCAAGCGCCGCCCCAAATCCCGCCTCAACAGAAATAGCGATCACACAGACCCAGCGCTGGAGCAGGGCGAACCACTGTCGGACAACGACAATCCAGATAATCAAACCGAACAAACAAATCCTATCAAGGATGATGGTCCGGACGATGTAACGCCGGACAGGCACCCGGAGCAGCAGACTGCCCACAAAAGGCTTGTTGCCACCGCGAGGAGTCTGAAAAAGCAGAAGCAAAGGCTCAAGGCTGCGCAAGACACACTCCACATCAGATGGAGCAAAATACTCAACACAGCAGCAAGGTACGGCGACAATCGTGCCTCCAAGAGCTACCCAAAGCGGAAGCTACTACCCGAATTTGATGAGGAGGCCTCAGACCCCCCACAACCAAATATCAAAGCAGCCACCTGGTCGGATAGACGACCCCTCTACCAACACAGAACGGCATACAACGCCACTCATAATACAATACGCGACCCATGCGAGGGCTCGCACCCAAAGGACGGCGCAACAAGATCCATCTATGGACCACGCAAGCGCGCCCCAGCATACACTGCAACACAACAAACATCCGAACAACGCGGTACACCCAGCTACAGGGGTGCCGCACACCCCCTATGTTTCACCGACGAGGTGCTGGACCATGAATTTCCATAGGGATTCAAGCCCGTAAACATAGAGGCATACGACGGAACAACAGACCCTGGGGTCTGGATTGAGGACTACATCCTTCACATCCATATGGCTCGAGGAGATGATCTCCACACCATCAAGTACTTACCCCTCAAGCTCAAAGGGCCAGCTCGTCACTGGCTGAAAGGCCTCCCCAAAAGCTCCATTGGAAGTTGGGAAGAGCTCGAAGACGCCTTTCGAGGAAATTTTCAAGGGACTTATGTTCGACCTCCGGATGCGGACGATTTGAGTCATATAACTCAATAGCCCGGAGAGTCAGCCCGAAAGCTTTGGAACAGGTTTCTTACTAAAAAGAACCAGATTGTCGACTGTTCGGACGCCGAAGCCTTGGCAACTTTCAAGCATAGCGTCTGTGACGAATGGCTCACCAGACACCTCGGCCAAAATAAGCCGAGAACGATGGCCGCATTAACAAACCTCATGACCCGCTTTTGCGCGGGTGAGGACAGCTGGCTAGACAGATGCAGCACCAGCGACCCCAGTACATCTGAAGTAAGAGATGGAAATGGGAAATCACGGCGCAACAGCAATAACAAACGCCAGATTAAAGAAGACAGCACGAAGGGCACGACAGTAAATGCCAGATTCAAAAGCTCTCGGCCAGGTCAAAAGCCGCCCCCTAAAGGCACCAAGGATGAACTGTCCTGCCTCAACAAAATTCTGGACCAAGTATGCCAGATCCATAGTACCCCTGGTAAACCCGCTAATCATGCCCATAGAGAATGTTGGGTCTTCAAGCAGTCCGGCAAGCTCAACGCCGTACACAAGGGGGAGGATACACCAAGTGAAGACGAGGACGAGCCCCCCAAGCAAGACACAGGAGAACAAAAGAAATTTCCACCAGAAGTCAAAACAGTAAACGTGTTACACGTGATCAACAGAAAAAACAACGCGGTGTTCCCAGGAAAATATACCCAAGTGCCTGTCACCACGAAGTCCTGCCACTGGTCGTCTCAACCGATCACTTTTGACCATCGTGATTACTCAGCAAGTATCCGACACGCAGGATGGGCTGCCCTGGTATTAGACCCAGTAATTGGCGGATATCACTTCACACGAGTCTTGATGGACGGCGGCAGTAGCCTAAACCTAATATATCAGGATACAATCCGCGGGATGGGGTTAGACCCAACACAAATTCGCCATAGCAATACTACCTTTAAAGGAGTAACGCTAGGCCCAGGGGCTCATTGTACGGGCTCCCTCTTACTACAAGTTATATTCGGCTCCCCCGATAACTTCCGTCGTGAGCATTTAACTTTCCACATCGCTCCGTTTCAAAGTGGCTATCAATCATTGCTCAGACGCAAAGCTTTCGCTTGCTTTAATGCAATACCACACTATGCCTCCCTCACACTCAAGATGCCCGGTCCACGTGGCATCATTACAGTACACGGAAATATCAAGCGATCTCTGCGCGCCGAAGAGAGTGAGGCTGCCTTGGCAGCCGCACATTAAAGGCGCCCGGACCAGTGAAAGCATCCAAACAGGTCGTCAAGACCTCAGACACAACTAATCAAGTCCGGCGCTGCTATTTATACCGAATAAATGGTCACACCCCTATTTGTCAATACAAGGGGCGCAATGCACGCAGACAAGTGGCAATTTCTTATCATCTTCAATTATACATAGTTTTCTTTAAGAAAAACTATCTTTTTGCACAACAACTTTTTCATTAACTTCCTTTCTTTTACAGACGATCATCGTGCTACACCCATCCAGGATACGACACAACGGAGACACAGGTGCAGACGTGCAGCAGGGACCCGCTCCAAGGATTCTTTTTAGATTAAGACCCTGCGTAAACCTTTTTTACTGTCTCTTGTTGATATATATCCACCATTGAAGGATGCTGACGTCTTGGCATGTGGCCATGCTAGAACAATGCACGCACCTGGACACAAGGGGCTTCTTACAAAGACCACAAAGACCGAATACCTTAGGGAGTGTTCGGCGTCGCGAGTTTGGCCCTATATGCATCAGCTCCGAATCATTGTCTTTGGTCAAATGTTGGGTTTGCCCGGCTCCTGTGTTTTGGTGCCTTACGTTCCGCTTTACCGGCTAAGGTAGCACCAGGAGAATTACTGCGATTGTGCCCTGGTTCATCCGGACGAGCACCTCAGTAGAGAAAGCCAAAAACTGACTGTCATGATATAGCGTGAGACTGTTCAACCACTCAATGACCTGTGGGAATGTTAGAATTCCTCCGTCTTAACAAAGTGCCGTTTTCCGGCCGGCATGTACGCACCCCAGAATCGGGAGAGTGCGGAGCCACCAAGGGCTATCTAGTAGCCCCACTGTCAAACTCCTATGGCTAAGTGAAAGTGCTAAAGCATTATAGTCCGGTTGCCTCGCTCGCTCTGCTATCACCTCCTTAATAGGACCAAGACGTTGGGTTAAGTGTGAATGCGTGTTTTTGCGAGCACCTCCGCATTATATGCGTGGGAGTTGAAGCCGACGACTGCAATCTTTCAGGTTATACACATGTATACATAAACGGCCGCCCAGGAGGCATCATATTACTTTCAGGCAAAAGTATAAAAATATCCTTATAAACATTTATAAAAGCATTTTGCTTACAATAAGATTACATATCACTCAAACATAATATTTTTTGAGCACTGGGTCTCTATCAAACGGACACCCTCAAGAACTTCTTCAAAGTAGTGCTCAGCAGCCTTTCGACCTATGGCCGAATCCCGCGCTGCAACATTGGTAGCATCCATCTCCGCCCAGTATGCCTTAACACGGGTAAAGGCCATCCGTGCGCCCTCTATGCACGCCGACCTCTTCATCGCATTAATGCGCGGCACCACGTCAAGAAACTGCTGCACCAAGCTGAAATAACTGTTTGGTTTTGACCTTTCCGGCCATAGCTGATCCATAACAGACCTCATGGAGAGTCCGGACAACCTATTTAGTTCGGCCCATTCGGCTAATTGGTCAGTCAATGAAAGTGGACGCTCGGGAGAATGGAATTGTCTCCAAAACAGCTAGTCTACTTCACGTTCCGTCTGACCCTGGAAGTACTTAGCCGCATCGGCAGCGCTCGCTGCCAAATCCATATACACATCCTCCGAGCTCCACAGCCCATCCAGAGGGGCATATCGTGGATCTCCGAACTTCCTCCGCAACATAAAGGATTTCCCAGCTACAATGTCCCCGGCTTCCTGCAGCTCCTCCTTCTTTGCCCTCATAGCAGAGCGGAGGTCTTTCCTCGTCGCAGCAGCCTTCTCAAGGTCCGATGCCTTCGCCTGGTTTTCCTTTTCAAGAACCTGGCAATGGTCGGCGGCGGCTTTTAATTCTATGGCCATCTTATCTCAGCTCTCGCCATGTGCGGCCTTCTCGGCTTGCAACTCTTCGGCCGCCTTCATAGCAGCCGCATTACCCAACCTCGCTTGTTCCTTGGCTCGGGCAAGTTCTTCCCGCAAGGCTTCAACAGTGGCAGCTCCATATGCAGTCACAACATATTAAAGATACTGGCATCATGCTACTCTTCCTATGTGACGTTTACCAGATAATGACACTTACCCTGTGCCTCGTCAAGCCTTTTGTTAACAAGCTCGATGTCGGCGTCTGCCGCATCCAACTGCTGTTCTAAATGGGCAAACTCGCTAGTCCGGCTAGCCATCGGAGCTTCCATCACCTGCACATAGAGGCAGTATGGTTATTACCTGGGAATATGATCCTCTGTTCGTCATCGTTTCCGATGACAACCAGAGTCTCAGGGGCTACTATCTACACAAGGCACACCTAGCATGTGCAGGACTATCATACATTCTTTTACGTACCTCAAAGCCTGTCAGTAGACTCATAAAAGCTTCATGCAATCCGCTTTTGGCGGATGAGATTCTCTCCATCACCGTATTCATCAGCACACGGTGTTCGTATGAGATGGCCACTCGCCCCACCAACTCCCTAAGAACATCCGATCGCACACTAGACAGTGCCGGACTCTTTTGTCTGCTCTCTTCGGGAGCCGGACACTGGGAGCTTCGGGGGTCAATGGGATTATCTTCTGGCCTCACCGGACTCGAAGAGGCCCTCCGCGATGACACTTCAGGGTCGCCCGCTTCCGGAGCGGAGGAGTCCGGAGGAGGCATTTCGCTCTCCATCATATCTGGAAGAAGATCCCCCGAAGACGAGCTCATTTGAGAGGGGCTAAGGCCCGAACTGCAAAATATATGCGGTGGTTATCTTCTCAGAAGAAAAAGATGTCATATCTGTACTATTAAAGTATTTCGGGTCACTTACGACTCGCGGGAGAATTGATCCCCCCGCGTACTTTGTGCGGCAACGGCGCCCCCCAAGGTAGGACCCTATGTGGGAGACTTCTTCTCCCGTTTGGAAGCTTCGGCTTCCGAATCCCCGGGCGCAGTCCTTTTCCTCTTCTGGTCGTCTTCCTTCATGGAGACGCTGGCTCCCTCGACTAGAATGGGCAGCATTGGGGGCCCGTGTCCGCCCACATTATCCTCCACAGTATCTTCCTTCAAGGGCTCCGAGCAAGGTGCGGTCTGGAGCATCTTTTCCAATACCGGATTTTCTAAACCCTCCGGGAGAGGGGCCGAACACCGAATCAACTTCGCCTTTGTAAGCTAGTCCTGGTCAAAAAGCGAACTCTCAGAAATAACTTCGTAACAAAGGAGAGATAGTATGTTCGGCCGAAAGATGCCTTACCTGTTCGGCGGCGCGGTTACTGCTCAGGCCCATGTCCTCGGTGATTTCCGGACACTCCACCTGAGGTCTGAAGAATGACTTGTACATCTCCTCGTGCGTCAGACCGAGAAAATTTTGAATGACACGCGGTCCCTCGGGATTGAACTCCCATAGGCGAAGAGGCCGGCGTTTGCAAGGCTGGACTTGACGAACCAGCATAACTTGTATTACCGCAACCAAACTGAAATATCCATTGAAGAGATCTCGAATGTGGCTTTGCAGTATAGGCACGTCCTTGGCTGGACCCCAGCTCAGACCTCTGCTGATCCATGACATCAGTTGTGGTGGAGGGCCCGAGCGGAATACAGGGGCGGCCGCCCATTGGCACTTCTAGGAGCCGTGATGTAGAACCACTCCTGTTGCCACAATTCAGACACCTCTGGGATGGAACCTTTGGGCCACGGAGCTCCCGTCATCTTGCGTATTGAGGCACCTCCACATGCTACATGTTGCCCCTCGATCATCTTCGGCTTCACTTCAAAGGTCTTGAGCCATAGGCCAAAGTGAGGGGTAACCCGGAGGAAGGCCTCACACACGACAATAAATGTCGTGATATGAAGAAAGGAGTCCGGAGCTAGATCATGAAAGTCTAGCCCGTAATAAAACATCAAACCCTTGACGAAAGGATCTAGAGCAAGGCCTAGACCTCGGAGGAAGTGGGAGACGAACACGACGTTCTCGTTGGGTTCGGGGGTAGGGACGGCCTGCCCTCGGAGAGGCAGCCGATGCAAAATCTCGGCGGTCAGATATCTGGCCTCCCTCAACTTTTTTATGTCTTCTTCCGTGACGGAGGAAGGCACCCATCGGCCTTGAAGGCTAGATCCGGACATGACTGAAGGTTCGGAGCACCTGACCTGAACTTTGGGCGCTTGAGCTTGAGGTAGGGGAAGGATTCAATTGATAACGGGAGGGAAAAATAAGAGCCTTGTCCCTTTATAAAGAGGGTGAATATCAAGCGTCCTCTTCGTGTCTGTTTGGACTTGCCTATAATCTATGAGTCCTAGAAGTGATTGGGTTACCCACGCCCGTATTGATGAGAATCCCGGAATAAGGGGACACGATCTCTGCTTTAACAAGACGTGCCAAGGAAACCGCCTCGCATGACGCGCTGAGGTGGGATAATGAAATGACTCGGATAAAGGCTTGGCCATGGTGTGTCACACTATGGAATACATCAGCAGATTAGATTTGTGTAAATATTATTCTCTCTATGGCAATATGTGGAAACTTATTTTGCAGAGCCGGACACTATCTTTGTGTTCAAAATCTTCTATGAAGTACTTGGAGGAGGAACCCGTCTTGCAATGCCGAAGACAATCTGTGCGCCGGACTCGTCGTCATTGAAGCCTGGTTCAGGGGCTACTAAGGGAGTCCTGGATTAGGGGGTGTCCAGATGGCTGGACTATACCTTCAGCTGGACTCCTGGACTATGAAGATACAAGATTGAAGACTTCGTCCCGTGTCCGGAAGGGACTTTCCTTGGCATGGAAGGCAAGCTTGGCGATACGGATATGCAGATCTCCTACCATTGTAACCGACTCTATATAACCCTAACCCTATCCAGTGTCTATATAAACCGGAGGTTTTAGTCCGTAGGACAACATACACAACAACAATCATACCACAGGCTAGCTTCTAGGGTTTTAGCCTCTCTGATCTCGTGGTAGATCTACTCCTGTACTACCCATATCATCAATATAAATCAAGCAGGACGTAGGGTTTTACCTCCATCGAGAGGGCCCGAACCTGGGTAAAACTTCGTGTCCCTTGCCTCCTGTTACCATCCGGCCTAGACGCACAGTTCGGGACCCCCTACCCGAGATCTGTCGGTTTTGACACCGACAGTTAGGGTTACATAGAGTCGGTTACAATGGTAGGGGATCTGCATATCCATATCGCCAAGCTTGCCTTCCACACCAAGGAAAGTCCCTTCCGGACACGGGACGAAGTCTTCAATCCTGTATCTTCATAGTCCAGGAGTCCAGCTGAAGGTATAGTCCGGCCATCCGGACACCCCCTAATCCAGGACTCCCTCAGTGAGGTAGTGATACTGACGGCACTTATCTGCCATGAAGCTCTCAAGATTAGCATTACGCACATATGCTTCAAATTCCTCCTTGATTCCTGCTCGAACCATGAAGTCCTCTGACGGCCATTCACAAGGCCGCACTTGAGCGTCCCTCGGTGGTTCATCGTCCGCATCGCGTATTGCGGGTCTGGGTCCTTGCTTCCTTGAAGAACCACCTTGGTACATTTTGCTAAACATATTTCTTCCTGTGAAAAATTTCTGAAATTTTTAGTAACTTCAAAATAAAAGTGAACAAACTCAACAAAATTGATAGCAACTACTCCCACAAGTGCCTAGAGACTATATCATGAATTAAAACTACTTGGGACCATATAAATTTGACATGCAAGCTCAAGAACATGGTCACCTAAGCAGCAAAAATTTGCAATGAATAAAGCACTAGAACAAAAACTAATTGGACCATTGGAGGAGTCACATACCAAAGAACAATCCCCCAAAGCAGTTTTATGAATGGAGCTTTGAGCAAGGAGATCGAAAATGGCAGCAAGATGAGCTAGAAGTCGTGCTTGAGCTGGTTAGCTATTTTTTGGGAGGAAGGAGTGTGTGGTGGCTGGAATAAGTGGAGGGGAGCCACCATGGGCCCACGAGGCAGGGGGCATGCCCAGGGGGGTGGGCGCGCCCTGGACCCTCGTGGCCAGGTGCTTGCTCCCCCTGGTGTGCTCTCAGTGCCAGATATTCTCAAATATTCTAGAAAAAATCATATTTAATTTTCAGGGCATTTGGAGAACTTTTATTTTCAGGGTATTTTTTTATTGCACGGATAATTCAGAAAACAGAGAGAAAATACTATTTTTTTTCTTTACTTAATCTAAATAACAGAAAGTAAAAGGAGGGTACAGAGAGTTGTGTTTTCTAAATTCATCCATCTCATGCTCATCAAAAGGAATCCACTAACCAGGTTGATCAAGTCTTGTTAACAAACTCATTTCGAATAACATGAAACCGGATTTTCGAATAACACTAGGTTACCTCAACGTAGTTGAAAATTTTCCAATAGAATTGATACTGTGGACTTGTGGTTGTTTCCTCAGAAATTGTACCGTATGCTCATTACCATTAACATGAAAAGTGACATTGCCTTTGGTGCAAAGAATGACAGCCCCTGCAGTATTCAAAAAGGGTCTTCCAAGGATAATAGACATACTATCGTCCTCAGGAATATCAAGAATAACAAAGTCCGTTAAAATAATAACGTTTGCAACCATAACAGGCACATCCTCACAAAGACCGACAGGTATAGCAGTTGATTTATCAACCATTTGCAAAGATATTTCACTAGGTGTCAACTTATTCAAATCAAGTCTACGATATAAGGAGAGAGGCATAACAGTAACACCGGCTCCAAGATCACATAAAGCAGTTTTAACATAGTTTCTTTTAATGGAGCATGGTATAGTTGGTACTCCTGGATCTCCAAGTTTATTTGGTATTCCACCTTTAAAAGTGTAATTAGCAAGCATGGTGGAAATTTCAGCTTCCGGTATCTTTCTCTTATTTGTAATAATATCTTTCATGTATTTAGCATAAGGATTCATTTTAAGCATGTCAGTCAAACACATACGCAAAAAGATAGGTCTAATCATTTCAGCAAAGCGCTCAAAATCCTCATCATCCTTTTTCTTGGATGGTTTATGAGGAAAGGGCATGGGTTTCTGAACCCATGGTTCTCTTTCTTTACCGTGCTTCCTAGCAACAAAGTCTCTCTTATCATAACGTTGATTCTTTGATTGTGGGTTATCAAGATCAACAACACGTTCAATTTCTACATCATTATCATTGCTAGGTTGAGCATCAATATGAACATCATCATTAACATAATCACTAGGTTCATGTTCATGACCAGATTGTGTTTCAGCATCAGAAATAGAAATATCATTGGGATTCTCAGGTGTGTCAACAATAGGTTCACTAGAATCATGCAAAGTCCTATCATTTTTCTTTCTCTTCATTTTAGAAGCACTAGGTGCATCTATAGTAGTTCTCTGAGAATCTTGCTCAATTCTCTTAGGGTGGCCCTCAGGATACAAAGGTTCCTGAGTCACTTTACCTCCTCTAGTTGCAACTCTAACAGCAAAGTCATTATTCTTACTATTCAATTCATTGAGCAAATCATTCTGAGCTTTAAGTACTTGTTCTACTTGAGTGGTAACCATAGAAGCATGTTTACTAATAAGTTTAAGTTCACCCTTAACACTAGACATATAATCACTCAAGTGTTCAATCATATAAGCATTGTGTTTCAGTTGTCTACCAAAATAAGCATTAAAATCTTCTTGCTTAACCATAAAGTTATCAAATTCATCCAAACATTGGCTAGCAGACTTATTACGAGGAATATCACCTTCATTAAATATATAGAGAGAATTTACCTTTACTATCTGTGTCGGGTTATCAAGACCGTGTGTTTCTTCAACAGGCGGCAAATTAAGACCATGTATTTCTTCAATAGGTGGTAAATTCTTAACATCTTCAGCTTTAATACCTTTTTCTTTCATAGATTTCTTTGCCTCTTGCATATCTTCAGGACTGAGAAATAGAATACCCATTTTCTCCATAGTTGGCTTAGGAGTTGGTTCAGGAAGTGTCCAATTATTTTCATTAGTCAACATATTATTCAATAGCGATTCAGCTTGGTCAACAGTTCTTTCACTAAAAACACAACCAGCACAACTATCCAGGTAATCTCTGGAAGCATCGGTTAGTCCATTATAAAAGATATCAAGTATTTCATTTTCTTGAGAGGGTGATCAGGCAAAGCATTAAGTAACTGGAGAAGCCTCCCCCAAGCTTGTGGGAGACTCTCTTCTTCAATTTGCACAAACTTATATATTTCCCTTAAAGCAGCTTGTTTCTTATGAGCGGGGAAATATTTAGCAGAGAAGTAGTAAATCATACCCTGGGGACTACGCACACAACCAGGATCAAGAGAATTAAACCATATCTTAGCATCACCCTTTAATGAGAATGGAAATAATTTAAGAATATAATAGTAGCGAGTTTTCTCATCATTAGTGAACATGGTAGCTATATCATTTAATTTAGTAAGATGTGCCACAAAAGTTTCAGATTCATAGCCATAAAAAGGATCAGATTCAACCAAAGTAATTAAATCAGGATCAACTGAGAAATCATAATCCTTATCAGTAATAAAGATAGGTGAAGTAGCATAAGCATGATCATATTTCATTCTAGCATTCAGAGATTTTTCTTTAAGCTTAGCTAATAACTTCTTAAGATCGGATCTATCATTGCAGGCAAGAAAGTCTCTAGCAGTTTCCTCATCCATAACATAACCCTCAGGCACAACAGGCAATTCATATCTAGGGGGAGAATCTTCATCATCACTTTCATCAATATTATCAGTTTCAGTAATTTCATTCTCTCTAGCCCTAGCAAGTTGTTCATCAAGAAATTCACCTAGTGGCATAGTAGTATCAAGCATAGAAGTAGTTTCATCATAAGTATCATGCATAGCAGAAGTGGCACCATCAATAACATGCGACATATCAGAATGAATAGCAGGAGTAGGTGTCGCAAGTTTACTCAAAACAGAAGGTGAATCAAGTGCAGAGCTAGATGGCAGTTGCTTACCTCCCCTCGTAGTTGAGGGAAAAATCTTGGTTCTTTGATCTTTCAAGTTCTTCATAATGATAAGCAGATATAAATCCCAAGTGACTCAAAGAATAGAGCTATGCCCCCCCCAGAAACGGCGCCAGAAAATGTTCTTGATAACCCACAAGTATAGGGGATCGCAACAGTTTTCGAGGGTAGAGTATTCAACCCAAATTTATTGATTCGACACAAGGGGAGCCAAAGAATATTCTCAAGTATTAGAAGCTGAGTTGTCAATTCAACCACACTTGGAAACTTAATATCTGCAGCAAGGTATTTAGTAGCAAAGTAATATGATAGTAGTGGTAACGGTGGCAAAAGGTAACGGGAGCAAAAGTAATGTTTTTGGGTTTTGTAGTGATTGTAACAGTAGCAGCGGAAAAGTAAATAAGCAAAGAACAATATAGGAAAAGCTCGTAGGCATTGGATCGGTGATGGAGAATTATGCCGGATGCGATCGATCATGTAACAGTCATAACATAGGATGACACAGAACTAGCTCTAGTTCATCAATGTAATGTAGGCATGTATTCCGAATATAGTCATACGTGCTTATGGAAAAGAACTTGCATGACATCTTTTGTCCTACCCTCCCATGGCAGCAGGGTCCTATTGGAAACTAAGGGATATTAAGGCCTCCTTTTAATAGAGTACTGGACCAAAGCATTAACACATAGTGAATACATGAACTCCTCAAACTGCGGTCATCACCGGTAAGTATCCTGATTATTGTCACTTCGGGGTTAACGGATCATAACACATAATAGGTGACTATAGATGTAACATCCGGATGATTAAGCAACAGTGATCACCTCGGTTACTGTGGCTAACCTCACGTTGATTCGAACCCGGTCTACAAATAAATTCAAAACAAAACCAAAGATAAAAGGTTTCAAAAACTAAAACTAAAATGTTCGGGGGTTGTCTAAAATAGCAAACCTAATTATGGTGGGGTGCACAAAATTTTGTAAAATGTTTTGGCATTTTAATTAATCTAAAACAGAAAGTAAGAAAAGGGAAAAATATATAAAAAAAAGGAAAATAAAACAAAAGAGGTGGGGGGAAGGAACCCCCACTGGCCCATCTGGGCCAGCCCTTCCCCACCTGGCCCAGCCAGCCCCCCCGAACCCCCCACCTGGCCCCCTCACCCCTGGCCCAGCCCCCTACCCTGGGCCGGCCCAGCCGGCCGGCCACTTAGCCCTCCCGCGGCTAGAAACCCTAGCCGCCCCACCTCACTCGCCCCCACTCGCCCCCCCCCCCCGCCCCGATCCCCCTTCCCCTGCCCCCGCCCCGATCCAGATCGGGGCGAGACCCCCGTCGCACCCCTCATCGCCGGCGGCCCCCGCCGCCCCAACCGGTCGCCTCCACCCCCCCTCCTCCTCTCCACCGCCCGGACCCCCTCCTCCCCTCCGTCGCCCCCACGCGCGGGGCACCCGCCACCGCGGGTCAACCCCGGCCTCCCCCGCCTCACCGGACACCCTCCCCGACGCCGGCGACCGCTCCCCCGCCCGCCTCCTCGCCGGTCGTCCTCGACCTCCCCCGAGCCCACTGCCCGAACCCCTACTCCGCGCTGTGAGCTCTTCCCCCCCCCGTCGCTCCCCTCTCCCCCCTCCCGAACGACGCCGCGCCCGGAGCCCCGTCGCCGGCTCCGCCCCGGCTCCGGCCACCCGCGGCCACGCCGCCGTCCCACCCCCGGCCCCTCCCCGCTCCCCCGTGCGGCTCCCCTGCCGCGGCCGCCGCGCCCTTTCCCCCCTGGTCGCCTCGGCCACGTGCACGGGCACCACCGTACCACGCCGGCCGCCCCGAGCCTCGACGCCTCCGCCCCTGCCCCGTACGCCCACGCCGGCGCGTCCGCGCGCGCCTCCTCCCCTGTGCCTGCCCCGCGCCGTCGCCGGAACCGCGTCGCCTCTGCCCCGTCACGCCGCGCCCCTCCTGTCACCTCGCCTCCCGCCTCGGCTCCGCCATGCCAGGCCGCGCCGGCGCCGCCTTGCCGGCTCCCGCGCCGCAGCTGCGCCTGCTCGCCCCCCCTCCGAGTCGGGCGCCAGCACGCCCAGCGCCCGTTCGGGCGACAGCCGTCGCCCCAGCGCCCAAAACCGCTAAGGCCCCCGGGCCACTGACTAGGGGGCCCCGCCCCAGAACGTTAAAAAAAAAAAAAATAAAATATAATAAAATAAATAATAATAATAATAAAATAAATAAAAACAATAAATATAATTAAAAATTAAAATGATTTAATAAAATTATTAATTAATTAATTAATTAATTAAGTTAATTAATCCGGTTTAATTAAATTAATTAACTAGTTAAGATTAATTAAACTGTAATTAGATTAACCTAAACCCTAATTAACCTAAATAGAGAATGACAGGTGGGTCCCACTGGACCCACATGTCAGGGTTGACTCAGTCAACCCCTGTTGACTGCTGACGTCAGCATGACATCATGCTGACGTCATAAATACATTTTTCGAATTAATTAAATAATTAATTAAATTCCAGAAATTAATAAAATCTTTTAAAAATCATATCTTTAATCCGTAACTCGGATTAAAATATTTTCAACATGAAAGTTGCTCAGAACGACGTGACGATTCCGGATACGCAGTCCGTTCGTCAGCCACACACCCCTAACCTATCGAACCTGCAACTTTTCCCCTCCGGCTCCTCTGCCCGAAAACCCTAAACACCGGGGATACTTTCCCGGATGTTTCCCCCTTAACCAGTACCACCTCATACCACGTTAGGGCACGCCTAGCATCGCTTCTTGACATGTCATGCATCGATATGCATCTGTTTACTTGGTATTCATTGTTTCTTCCCCCTCTTCTCTCCGGTAGACTACGAGACCGACGCTGCTGCTGCCCAGTTCGACTACGGAGTTGACGACCCCTCTCTCTTGCCAGAGCAACCAGGCAAGCCCCCCCCTTGATCACCAGATATCGCCTATTCTTCTCTATACTGCTTGCATTAGAGTAGTGTAGCATGTTACTGCTTTCGTTAATCCTATTCTGATGCATAGCCTGACATTGTCGCTACATCTGTTGATACCTTACCTGCAATCCTAAATGCTTAGTATAGGATGCTAGTTTATCATCATTGGCCCTACATTCTTGTCAGTCTGCCTTGCTATACTATCGGGCCGTGATCACCTGGGAGGTGATCACGGGTATATACTATACCTACTACATACTACACAGATGGTGACTAAAGTCGGGTCAGCTCGAAGAGTACCCGCGAGTGATTCACGGATTGGGGGCTGAAAGGACCTTTGTCCCGACGGCCCTCTGTGTGGATCTTTGTGGCGGAGCGACAGGGCAGGTTGAGACCACCTAGGAGACAGGTGGGCCTGGCCCTGTTCGGCGTTCGCGGATACTTAACACGCTTAACGAGATCTTGGTATTTGATCTGAGTCTGGCTACGAGCCTATACGCACTAACCATCTACGTGGGAGTAGTTATGGGTATCCCGACGTCGTGGTATCAGCCGAAGCACTTCAGACGTCAGCGACGGAGCGGCGCGCGCCGAATTGGACTGGAACGCCACTAGGCTAGGTCTGCTTTCGGCCGCCCTCGCAACGTGCAGGTGTGCTCAGGGCGATGGGCCCAGACCCCTGCGCGCTTAGGTTTAGACCGGCGTGCTGGCCTCTCTGTTTTGCCTAGGTGGGGCTGCGACGTGTTGATCTTCCGAGGCCGGGCATGACCCAGGAAAGTGTGTCCGGCCAAATGGGATCGAGCGTGTTGGGCTATGTGGTGCACCCCTGCAGGGAAGTTTAATCTATTCGAATAGCCGTGATCTTCGGTAACAGGACGACTTGGAGTTGTACCTTGACCTTATGACAACTAGAACCGGACACTTAATAAAACACACCCTTCCAAGTGCCAGATACAACCGGTGGTCGCTCTACCTCAGGGATATGAGGAGGGGATCGCCGGGTAGGATTATGCTATGAGATGTTATTGGGAGATGCTACTTGGAGGACTTCAATCTACTCTCTTATACTTGATGCAAGACGAAGGTGACCAGAAGCGTAGTCTTCGACAGGACTAGCTATCCCCCTCTTATTCTGGCATTCTGCAGTTCAGTCCACTGATATGGCCTCCTTACACATATACCCATGCATATGTAGTGTAGTTCCTTGCTTGCGAGTACTTTGGATGAGTACTCACGGTTGCTTTCTCCCCCCTTTTCCCCCTTTCCTTTCTTTCTGGTTGTCGCAACCAGATGCTGGAGTCCAGGAGCCAGACGCCACCGTCGACGACGACCCCTACTACACCGGAGGTGCCTACTACTACGTGCTGCCCGCTGACGACGACCTGGAGTAGTTAGGAGGATCCCAGGCAGGAGGCCTGCGCCTCTTTCGATCTGTATCCCAGTTTGTGCTAGCCTTCTTAAGGCAAACTTGTTTAACTTATGTCTGTACTCAGATATTGTTGCTTCCGCTGACTCGTCTATGATCGAGCATTTGTATTCGAGCCCTCGAGGCCCCTGGCTTGTATTATGATGCTTGTATGACTTATTTTATTTGTAGAGTTGTGTTGTGATATCTTCCCGTGAGTCCCTGATCTTGATCGTACACATTTGCGTGCATGATTAGTGTACGATTGAATCGGGGGCGTCACAAGTTGGTATCAGAGCCGACTGCCTGTAGGAATCCCCCTTCCACACTCCTTGGCCGAAGTCGAGTCTAGACATTACAAAAACTTTTACTAACTTGGCTGTGTGCCTTACGGGCCCACGTCGCCATCGGGTGGTACTAGGATCTTTTACTCCTCGACCTTTGCTCTGGGACTCTGAACTCTTTTCTACTCGGGTTAAACGAATTTACTAACTCTAACATTAGGATCCCGTTACCACGTTCACCCCGAAGTTGGATAAGCCATAGTTATTTTGTAGGATAGCATTTTGAATAGTGCCCGTGTTGTCATTTGACTCCATTGAAACATCTTTGTTTTCAGATGGAACCCGCGAGGCAGGTCGTGCGCCACACTGCGGCCATTGGTGCCTCAGGATCACCTGCTGTGCTAGCTGATATGATGACCTATCTGGGTTATCGCTGGCACCCTGAGTACACCGTCTACGAGGAGTACCAGGACTTTAACCAGGAGCAGTACCGTGCCATCGTCCACCTCTACTCTCGGGAGTATGAGTCCACTACCGTGCTGCACACCGCTCATGGTGTTGGAGTGACCATCGAGATGGCAGTCCACGATGCGGCTCATGCTGCTCTGACACGTCTTCGTGGAGAGTATCAGGCATTGGACACTTCCCCTTTCAGGCACATTCCTATCGCATCTGACGTTGGTGCGGAGGGATACTACACTGCCGCCTACTCCACCGTCACCCGAGAGCCGTTCCACCATCAGCGCCTGGTTCTGCATGCTGATGGGCTGGACCGAGCTAACAGAGCTCTTCGCCACGAGTTGTACACCACTCGTCAGCACCTTTACAGGGCTCTGACGCGGTTGCACCCCTTTGTCCGGTCTGGACAGCTGCCGCGTTCTGCGATCTACCCAGCCAGGACCGTGATGCCCCACGGTGTCGGATGGCCAGAGGTGGGAGGCTACTCTCCCGCACTTGGTCCTCTTCTGCCACCTGAGCGTCGGGTTCTACACCAGAGTATCCGCGGCCCCCAGGCCACTGACGTGGAGGACTATCCGTTGCCTCACTACCAGCTGTCAGGTTACAGCTACCTTCACAGTACCTCCTGGGACTGATGTAGTCTTGCTCATTAGTCTTAGATGCACTCGCGAGCCTGCGTGCCGCCTATGATGACTTAGTCTATGTACGGAACTCTGTGTACTGAACTCTATGTCCGACCCCTTTTGTAAGTTATGCCGACTATCTATGTGGTATCTGTCGTGCTCCTTTCATTATGCATGTTTCATCATGAATGACTCTTGTCTATGCAAATTCTCAATACTGAACTACCCCTGTTATATATTAGCAGGATGGTTAGACCAGCTGGTCGTGGTCGTGGTGGCAACTTCCCACCACCGCCTGAGTACATGGCTGGTATGATCCAACAGCTTGAGATGAATCGCCAGTTCATGGAAAACATGATGGCTCAGTTTCCTCGCCCCAATATGAACCAGCATCCAAACACAACAACTCTGCAGGATTTCATACGCCTCAACCCAAGTGTGTACCGCAGCTCAACCCAGCCGCTGGATGCTGATGACTGGCTCCGTGACATCACCTATGAAATGGAGTCTGCTGATGTAGCCCCTGCCAGCTATGTCACTTTTGCTTCCTTCTTCCTGAAGGGACCCGCAGCTCAATGGTGGGACAGCCATAGGCGTACTCTGCCAGTTGGGACAATCATCTCCTGGCCAGACTTTCAGGCTGCCTTCCGTGCCCGCTTCATTCCTCAGGGAATCATGGACAGGAAGAAGCGTGAGTTTCGCAACCTCACCCAAGGCAACAAGACTGTTGAAGCTTATCAGCGGGAGTTTCTGGACTTATCCCGCTATGCTGAAGAAGACATTGCAACTGATGCTCGCAGACAGGAGAAGTTCCGTGAAGGCCTTCAAGCTGACATCAAGCTCACACTTCTAGTGCATGACTTTGCCGATTTCGCCACCTTGGTGAACAAGGCCATCAATGTCGAGACTGGTCTGCAAGAACACCAGAGCTCTCAAAGGCGCAACCGTGACACGGGCTCATCTTCGGGCCCGCCCTCGCAGAAGCGTAAGATATGGATCCCGAACAGCATGTACCGTCCAACTGCACCTGCCCCAAGGCAGTCTTATGCTGCACCTCGTCTGCCGGCTGCTCCAACTAGGCAGCCGAGGCTTCCAGCTCCACCACCCCAAGCTCCTGTTCCTACCCCCGAGAATGGGTTGTGCTTCAGGTGCGGACAACCAGGGCACCGTGCTAGGGAATGCAACCAGAGACAGAATCAACTGGCCCTTCCAGCAACTGGCCGTGGGAACAACCAGGCCCGCAACAACAATGCCAAGTCTTATGGCCGTGTTCATGCCAACCACATTGATCTGAATGAAGCTCAAGACCAGCCTGCTACTGTGATGGGTACACTCCTCGTAAATTCAGTACCAGCATCTGTTTTATTCGATACAGGAGCATCGCATTCATTCATGTCAGAAGATTTTGCATTCATGCATGGCATTAAAAGTGAAGACATGAACGCTTCTCTATTAGTGCACACCCCTGCGGGCCAATGTCGAACCTCCATGATTTGCAACGACGTCCCTGTAGAAATTGAAGGACTGGAATTCCTTGTCTCTCCCATCGTACTGAAGTCCTGTAGCATTGATCTCATTCTGGGAATGGATTGGTTAAAGGCGCATACTGCTTCTATCGTTTGCGCCACCAAGACCGTCCATCTGCTACACCCTTCTGATGAAATAATTAGCTACGATGCTCATCTGGTTCGGAATGCCGAGGCCAGACTTTATGCCTTAAACGCATTGAACGCTGCACCACTTGAGGGCATTGAAAACATTCCCGTCGTGCGTGAATTCCTAGACGTCTTTCCTGAAGAACTCCCAGGGATTCCCCCTGCTAGAGCTGTCGAATTCGTCATCGACTTGAAACCAGGCACCACTCCTATAGCCAAGCGACCCTACAAGATGCCGCCGCATGAACTCCTTGAGCTTAAGGAGGAAATCGATAATTCTCTTCGAAGTGGTTTCATTCGCCCAAGTTGCTCTCCTTGGGGAGCACCTTCTCTCTTTGTCAAGAAGAAAGATGGGACAAACCGATTGGTCCAAGACTACCGTCCTATAAATCAAGCTACCATTCAGAATAAGTATCCTCTTCCTCGGATCAATGATCTGTATGATCAATTGGCTGGTTCATCAGTGTTCTCTAAACTCGACTTGAGGTTGGGTTACCACCAGATCCGTGTTCGTGAGGAAGATATCCCCAAGACCGCATTTGTGACTCGTTATGGTTCATACGAGTACACCGTCATGTCTTTCGGCTTAACCAATGCTCCAGCCACCTTCTCTCGCCTGATGAACTATATATTCATGGATTACCTCGACAAGTTCGTCGTGGTTTATCTGGATGATATTCTGGTATTTTCCAAGAACGAAGAGGAACATGCTGAACATCTTCGCCTCGTGCTGGAAAAGCTACGAGAGCATCAACTTTATGCCAAGTTCTCCAAATGTGAATTCTGGCTTCCCGAAGTAACCTATCTTGGGCATGTCATCTCTAAGGATGGTATTGCCGTCAACCCTGAACGAGTTCAGGCTATTCTCGATTGGACTCCTCCGAAGAACGTTAAGCAAGTCAGAAGTTTTCTCGGTCTCGCCAGCTACTGCCGTCGATTCGTCGAGAACTTCTCCAAGATTGCCAGGCCTCTGACTAACCTATTGCATAAGGGCGTCAAGTTCCAATGGACAGATAAATGTCAGGAAAGTTTCCAAGCACTCAAGGACAAGTTGACTTCTGCCCCAGTACTAGCTCCTCCTGATACTAAGAAGGACTTCGTCATTTACTGCGACGCTTCCCGTCAAGGACTAGGCTGTGTCCTAATGCAAGAGCGCAAAGTGGTTGCTTATGCCTCTCGGCAATTGCGCCCTCACGAGGAGAACTACCCAGTTCACGACCTCGAACTTGCTGCTGTCATTCATGCACTAAAACAGTGGCGACATTACCTGCTCGGTAATCGCTGCGAGATCTTCACTGACCACCAAAGTCTGAAGTATCTGTTTACTCAGCCAGACCTGAACCTCCGTCAGCAGAGATGGATGGAGACTGTTGCAGACTTTGATTTGGGTATTTCCTATACCCCAGGCAAGGCTAATGTAATGGCTGATGCCTTGAGCCGCAAGTCTTACTGCAACCACCTCCAGGTTCACAAAGTTCAGCCTTCACTTGTTGAAGAATTCAGAAAGCTAAACCTCCATATTGTTCCTCCGGGTGCACTCGCTCCCCCTCCCCCGGAGTTCCGCAAGATGAATCTCCGTGTTGTTGCCCAGGGTTCCCTCTATACCCTGGCTGTTGAACCCGATCTCGTGGGCACCATAAAGACAATGCAGGGATTTGACTCTGAAGTCTACAAGATTAAGCAAGACCTCAAAGAAGGAAGTCCCTCATCCTTCACTATTGCTGATGATGGCGCCTTGTACTTCAAAGGCCGCCTAGTGGTGCCGTGTAAGGAGGAAAACCTGAATATGACCCAGGAGGTTATGAAAGAAGCTCATGATACGCCTCTATGTATTCATCCTGGTAGTACAAAGATGTACCAAGACATCCGCCAGAGATTCTGGTGGTCTAATATGAAGCAAGACATTGCTCGTTATGTTGCTGAATGTGACGTTTGCCGTCGTATCAAAGCAGAACATCAAAGGCCTGCTGGAACTCTGCAACCTATATCTATTCCTGAATGGAAATGGGACCATGTTGAAATGGACTTCGTCACTGGATTCCCCAAATCGCAGAAAGGCAATGATGCTATTCTTGTCGTCATTGACCGACTTTCTAAGGTTGCACATTTTCTGGCGGTCAAAGAAACGATCACTGCTAGTCAGCTTGCAACTCTCTACATGACCAGAATTGTTTCGCTTCACGGTATTCCACTGGTTATCAGTTCAGACCGTGGCAGTTTATTCACTTCAAGATTCTGGGCAAGTTTCCAAGAAGCTATGGGCACTCATCTGTCTTTCAGCACTGCTTTTCATCCTCAGTCACAAGGGCAAGTTGAACGTGTCAACCAAGTTCTCGAGGACATGCTTCGAGCTTGTGTTATTTCCTTCGGCAAGAAATGGGAGGAATCTCTTCCGTATGCTGAGTTCTCTTATAATAATAGCTACCAAGCTAGTCTGAAGATGGCCCCCTTCGAAGTGTTATATGGACGAAAGTGCCGAACCCCTCTGAACTGGTCAGAAACTGGGGAACGTCCACTCTTCGGTCCGGATATTATCCAACATGCCGAAGAACAAGTCCGCATTATTCGCGAGAATCTCAAGACTGCTCAGTCACGTCAGAAGAGTAATTATGACCGTCATCATAAAGACATGGTCTATCAACCTGGCGAAAAGGCCTATCTTCGCGTTACACCAATGAAGGGTGCTCACCGCTTCGGGATCAAGGGCAAGCTAGCTCCTCGCTATATTGGCCCATTCACTATTCTGGAAAGGCGTGGAAAAGTGGCATATCAACTGGAGCTTCCGTCGAACCTTTCTCAGGTTCACGATGTGTTCCATGTGTCACAACTCCGCCGTTGCTTCAAGGACCCAATCCGAGCTGTGGATCATGAAGTGCTCGAATTGCAACAGGACCTCTCCTATAAAGAGCAACCGGTCCGCATTCTCGACCAAGCTGAACGCCGCACACGCCAGAAGGCGATCAAGTTCCTCAAGGTCCAGTGGTCGAATCACTCTGAAGACGAAGCCACCTGGGAACGCGAGGATCGTCTGCGTGATGAATACCCCGCACTGTTTCCTTCTACCTCCTAAATCTCGGGACGAGATTTCTTGTAGTGGAGGAGATTTGTAACACCCGGATGATTAAGCAACAGTGATCACCTCGGTTACTGTGGCTAACCTCACGTTGATTCGAACCCGGTCTACAAATAAATTCAAAACAAAACCAAAGATAAAAGGTTTCAAAAACTAAAACTAAAATGTTCGGGGGTTGTCTAAAATAGCAAACCTAATTATGGTGGGGTGCACAAAATTTTGTAAAATGTTTTGGCATTTTAATTAATCTAAAACAGAAAGTAAGAAAAGGGAAAAATATAAAAAAAAGGAAAATAAAACAAAAGAGGTGGGGGGAAGGAACCCCCACTGGCCCATCTGGGCCAGCCCTTCCCCACCTGGCCCAGCCAGCCCCCCCGAACCCCCCACCTGGCCCCCTCACCCCTGGCCCAGCCCCCTACCCTGGGCCGGCCCAGCCGGCCGGCCACTTAGCCCTCCCGCGGCTAGAAACCCTAGCCGCCCCACCTCACTCGCCCCCACTCGCCCCCCCCCCGCCCCGATCCCCCTTCCCCTGCCCCCGCCCCGATCCAGATCGGGGGCGAGACCCCCGTCGCACCCCTCATCGCCGGCGGCCCCCGCCGCCCCAACCGGTCGCCTCCACCCCCCCTCCTCCTCTCCACCGCCCGGACCCCCTCCTCCCCTCCGTCGCCCCCACGCGCGGGGCACCCGCTACCGCGGGGTCAACCCCGGCCTCCCCCACCTCACCGGACACCCTCCCCGACGCCGGCGACCGCTCCCCCGCCCGCCTCCTCGCGGGTCGTCCTCGACCTCCCCCGAGCCCACTGCCCGAACCCCTACTCCGCGCTGTGAGCTCTTCCCCCCCCCCCCCCCCCGTCGCTCCCCTCTCCCCCCTCCCGAACGACGCCGCGCCCGGAGCCCCGTCGCCGGCTCCGCCCCGGCTCCGGCCACCCGCGGCCACGCCGCCGTCCCACCCCGGCCCCTCCCCGCTCCCCCGTGCGGCTCCCCTGCCGCGGCCGCCGCGCCCTTTCCCCCCTGGTCGCCTCGGCCACGTGCACGGGCACCACCGTACCACGCCGGCCGCCCCGAGCCTCGACGCCTCCGCCCCTGCGCCCCGTACGCCCACGCCGGCGCCGTCCGCGCGCGCCTCCTCCCCTGGTGCCTGCCCCGCGCCGTCGCCGGAACCGCGTCGCCTCTGCCCCGTCACGCCGCGCCCCTCCTGTCACCTCGCCTCCCGCCTCGGCTCCGCCATGCCAGGCCGCGCCGGCGCCGCCCCTTGCTGCCGGCTCCCGCGCCGCAGCTGCGCCTGCTCGCCCCCCCCTCCGAGTCGGGCGCCAGCACGCCCAGCGCCCGTTCGGGCGACAGCCGTCGCCCCAGCGCCCAAAACCGCTAAGGCCCCCGGGCCACTGACTAGGGGGCCCCGCCCCAGAACGTTAAAATTAAAAAAAATAAAAAATAAAAATAAATAATAATAAAAATAAAATAATAATAAATAATAAAATAAATAAAAACAATAAATATAATTAATAAAATTAAAATGATTTAATAAAATTATTAATTAATTAATTAATTAATTAAGTTAATTAATCCGGTTTAATTAAATTAATTAACTAGTTAAGATTAATTAAACTGTAATTAGATTAACCTAAACCCTAATTAACCTAAATAGAGAATGACAGGTGGGTCCCACTGGACCCACATGTCAGGGTTTGACTCAGTCAACCCTGTTGACTGCTGATGTCAGTATGACATCATGCTGATGTCATAAATGCATTTTCGAATTAATTAAATAATTAATTAAATTCCAGAAATTAATAAAATCTTTTAAAAATCATATCTCTTAATCCGTAATCCGGATTAAAATATTTTCAACATGAAAGTTGCTCAGAACGACGTGACGAATCCGGATACGCAGTCCGTTCGTCCACCACACACCCCTAACCTATCGAACCCGCAACTTTCCCCCTCCGGCTCCTCTGCCCGAAAACCCGAAACACCGGGAATACTTTCCCGGATGATTCCCCCTTAACCAGTACCACCTCATACCACGTTAGGGCACGCCTAGCATCGCTTCTTGACATGTCATGCATCGATATGCATCTGTTTACCTTGGTATTCATTGTTTCTTCCCCCTCTTCTCTCCGGTAGACTACGAGACCGACGCTGCTGCTGCCCAGTTCGACTACGGAGTTGACGACCCCTCTCTCTTGCCAGAGCAACCAGGCAAGCCCCCCCCTTGATCACCAGATATCGCCTATTCTCCTCTATACTGCTTGCATTAGAGTAGTGTAGCATGTTACTGCTTTCGTTAATCCTATTCTGATGCATAGCCTGACATTGTCGCTACATTTGTTGATACCTTACCTGCAATCCTAAATGCTTAGTATAGGATGCTAGTTTATCTTCATTGGCCCTACATTCTTGTCAGTCTGCCTTGCTATACTATCGGGCCGTGATCACCTGGGAGGTGATCACGGGTATATACTATACCTACTACATACTACACAGATGGTGACTAAAGTCGGGTCAGCTCGAAGAGTACCCGCGAGTGATTCACGGATTGGGGGCTGAAAGGACCTTTGTCCCGACGGCCCTCTGTGTGGATCTTTGTGGCGGAGCGACAGGGCAGGTTGAGACCACCTAGGAGACAGGTGGGCCTGGCCCTGTTCGGCGTTCGCGGATACTTAACACGCTTAACGAGATCTTGGTATTTGATCTGAGTCTGGCTACGAGCCTATACGCACTAACCATCTACGTGGGAGTAGTTATGGGTATCCCGACGTCGTGGTATCAGCCGAAGCACTTCAGACGTCAGCGACGGAGCGGCGCGCGCCGAATTGGACTGGAACGCCACTAGGCTAGGTCTGCTTTCGGCCGCCCTCGCAACGTGCAGGTGTGCTCAGGGCGATGGGCCCAGACCCCTGCGCGCTTAGGTTTAGACCGGCGTGCTGGCCTCTCTGTTTTGCCTAGGTGGGGCTGCGACGTGTTGATCTTCCGAGGCCGGGCATGACCCAGGAAAGTGTGTCCGGCCAAATGGGATCGAGCGTGTTGGGCTATGTGGTGCACCCCTGCAGGGAAGTTAATCTATTCGAATAGCCGTGATCTTCGGTAACAGGACGACTTGGAGTTGTACCTTGACCTTATGACAACTAGAACCGGACACTTAATAAAACACACCCTTCCAAGTGCCAGATACAACCGGTGGTCGCTCTACCTCAGGGATATGAGGAGGGGATCGCCGGGTAGGATTATGCTATGAGATGTTATTGGAGATGCTACTTGGAGGACTTCAATCTACTCTCTTATACTTGATGCAAGACGAAGGTGACCAGAAGCGTAGTCTTCGATAAGACTAGCTATCCCCCTCTTATTCTGGCATTCTGCAGTTCAGTCCACTGATATGGCCTCCTTACACATATACCCATGCATATGTAGTGTAGTTCCTTGCTTGCGAGTACTTTGGATGAGTACTCACGGTTGCTTTCTCCCCCCTTTTCCCCCTTTCCTTTCTTTCTGGTTGTCGCAACCAGATGCTGGAGTCCAGGAGCCAGACGCCACCGTCGACGACGACCCCTACTACACCGGAGGTGCCTACTACTACGTGCTGCCCGCTGACGACGACCTGGAGTAGTTAGGAGGATCCCAGGCAGGAGGCCTGCGCCTCTTTCGATCTGTATCCCAGTTTGTGCTAGCCTTCTTAAGGCAAACTTGTTTAACTTATGTCTGTACTCAGATATTGTTGCTTCCGCTGACTCGTCTATGATCGAGCATTTGTATTCGAGCCCTCGAGGCCCCTGGCTTGTATTATGATGCTTGTATGACTTATTTTATTTGTAGAGTTGTGTTGTGATATCTTCCCGTGAGTCCCTGATCTTGATCGTACACATTTGCGTGCATGATTAGTGTATGATTGAATCGGGGGCGTCACAATAGACTTGCAAGATAGGATCAAGAACTCTCATATATTGATGAAAACATAATAGGTTCAGATCTGAAATCATGGCACTCGGGCACTAGTGACAAGCATTAGCAAAGCAAAGTCATAGCAACATCAATCTCAGAACATAGTGGATACTATAACAAAACTAACTCGATTACATGATAAATCTCATCCAACCCATCACCGTCTAGCAAGCCTACGATGGAATTACTCACGCACGGCGGTGAGAATCATGAAATTGGTGATGGAGGAAGGTTGATGATGACGATGGCGATGGATTCCCCTCTCCGGAGCCCCGAACGGACTCCAGATCAGCCCTCCTGGGCGAGTTTAGGGCTTGGCGGCGGCTCCGTATCGTAAAACACGATGATTCCTTCTCTCTCATTTTTTTCTCCTCGAAAGTGAATATATGGAGTTGGATTTGAGGTTGGTGGAGTGCCAGCGGGCCCACGAGGTAGGGGGCGCGCCCAGGGGGTAGGGTGTGCCCCCACCCTCGTGGACAGGGTGTGCCCCCTTGATGTGGATCTTTCTTCCAGTATTTTTTATATATTCCAAAAATAATCTCCGTTGATTTTCAAGTCATTCCGAGAACTTTTATTTCTGCACAAAAATAACACCATGGCAATTCTGTTGAAAACAGCATCAGTCCAGGCTAGTTCCATTCAAATCATGCAAGTTAGAGTCCAAAACAAGGGCAAAAGTGTTTGGAAAAGTAGATACGACGGAGATGTATCAATTAGTTAACCCAAAAGGCATGACTAACCACTCATATAAACCCAACTTAGTTTTAAATACGGTTTTCCATTCATCTCCCAATTTCATACGAATTTGATGGTATCCACTATGCAAATCAACTTTGGAGAATATTGTAGAGCCACTCAATTCATCAAGCATATCATCTAGCCTAGGAATAGGATGACGATAACGAATAGTAATATTATTAATGCATCTACAATCAACACACATACGCGATGTACCATCCCTTTTCGGCACTAGAATAATAGGAACAACACAAGGACTAAGGGATTCGTGAATATAACCTTTGTCGAGCAGCGCCTGGACTTGACGCATAATCTCCTTCGTCTCCTCTAGATTGGTACAGTATGGTGCACGATTGGGTAGCGAAGCACCAGGAATTAAGTCAATCTGATGCTCAATCCTTCGAATAGGTGGTAATCCCTATGGCACGTCGTGTGGAAAGATGTCAGCGAACTCCTGCAAAATGTTAGTGACAGTAGGAGGCAAAGAGGAAGGCACATCCTTGAATGAAAATAATGCCTCTTTGCACACAAAAGCATAGCAAACAGATTTGCTGAAATCTAGACCATCAATATTAGATTTGGTGGCAAGTAAGCATGCACTTTTCAATTTGATTTCAGAAGCAACACTAGATTGTTTATTATTAGGCTTCATTTATTACTCAAATTCTTTTGCCACAATCTGATTTTCACTCTTGGTGTGCTCCTGTTTTGCTTTATTAGCTCTATTAATATCATATTTCAAAATGGAATCAGGAGTCATAGGAAGCAAAGTAATATTTTTATCCTTATGAACAAGAGTGTACTGATTGTTTCTACCATGGTGTACAAATTTTTTATCAAATTGCCATGGTCTACAAAGTAATAAGGAACATGCTTGCATGGGTACCACATCACAATCAACATAATCAGCATATGTAGAGATACTAAAATGCACACGAACAGTACGTGTTACCTTAACCTTGCCGTTAATATTGAACCATTGGATATAGTAAGGATGTGGATGTGGTCTTGTGGTGAGAGATAGCTTCTTCACTATCTCCATGCTAGCCAAGTTGTTGCAGCTCCCTCCATCTATGATGACGCGAACGGAACATTCCTTCAACACTCCCTTTGTATGGAACAAATTATAACTCTGATTTTGCTCTGCTTGTGTGACCTGCACACTCAAACCATGTTGAGCAACTAAACATTCATACCTGTCAGCGTCTTCAGGAGCCATGTATTGCGTCTCATTTTTAGAATCATCTCCACCATGTTCTTCACGTGTAATAAGAGCCAAAGTCTCCTCATCATAGTCACTAGCAGACTCATAACCACCATCCTCAGTAGCAATCATCACACGTTGAGATTTGCATTCTCTTGCATAATGACCTCTTTCCCTTACAATGACGACAAATAATATCACTTGTGTGTCCTGTTGATGCCATGGAAGAAGAAGAGATCTGTACAGGCCCGACAGGTGTGCTCTTGGTAGATAGTGGTGGTTGTGACTGCTTTCTTGTATCACGACTGGAGGTGGCAGCTGATGGAGGTGCCGATGCAGTAGAATGTGTGGAAGTAGAGGATGCATGCGATGTCCATGAGAAAGGTCGACTTGCAGAATAGTTAGTTTGTGCCAATGCTTGTCGATCCTGCACTTCACGTTCAGCTTTACAAGCAAGATGAAATAAACGAGTGATATTACTATACTCCTTATACTCTAGAATGGTCTGAGTCTCTCTATTTAATCCACCCATAAAACATGCAAGCATAGCTTCATTATTCTCAACAATACCACATCTAATCATGCCAGTTTGTAATTCCTGATAATATTCCTCTACATAATTTTTTCGTTCTCTTAAACGCTGCAATTTTTGAAGTAATCCACGTTGATAATATGGTTGATCCCAACAAGTAGGCATAGTAGTTTTCAAAGCAGCCCAAGTAGTTGGAATATTATTCGGATATAATCTACGATGTTCAGACCACCACACACAAGCAAAACTAGTGAAAGCACAAAGTGCAGCAGCAACACGTCTCTCCTCGGGATATTCTAAACATGTAAAACGTTGTTCGGTTTCTAACTCCCAAGTAAGATATATTTCAGGAACGTATCTACCCTCAAATGGTGGAATATTCAATTTCAGTTTAGGGAGATGGTCATGATCTCGTACCTGACGGGGAGCCCTACCATTGCCATTATTTGCATGTGGACGACCTGGTGGTTGTGGTGCTGGTGGTTGCACGTAGTTATGATTTTGATCAACCTCATCCTCGTAATCTCCCGCATCATCATCCTCCTCCGCATCAGCAGCAGGAGCCACAAAAGTATCAATAGCAGCATAAACCATTTGGCCAAGCTCAAGAGGGACACGGCTCGCTCGGCGGAGGGCTGTTTCATGACGTGGAGGTAGTCGTCGTCGTTGTTGTTGTTGCAGAGGTGCAGCAGGTGTAACCGGTGGTGGTTGTGGAAGACGCGCAGGTAGTTCATTAAATTAGTTATCAAGCTTTGTTTCGAACATCTTCTCAAAGCCAGTTATCTTATCCATGGCCTCTTCGAAATTGTTCAGCACATCTTGCACCTGTTCAGTCATCATTTGCTGAAATTTATTGTGCAACTCCTTATTCGTCATGTTCTCCCAGTCAGTCTCATCGACTTGTGGTCCTGCCATGGTTAGCAGCAATAGAAACACACATGATCCTACAGACTACTAGAAAATGGTGGCGGTGGGGCATCACAAATCCGTCAAGCAAATCTCAAATTCTTACCAGTTTTTACCCAACAGCAGGCGGTGATCAGCAACCGTTGTAGTAAAAACTCTCAAAGCTTGGATAGAGCGATTACCAAGGAGAGTCAAATGCACTACGTAGATGTATGTGGAGCTGGGAAGGCTTATAATATGGTAGCAAAAAGGGCCAGCAATAATCAATTCAGAGATGCAAAGTTGAATAAACGCTCAACGACGGTACTGTACAGGTCCTAGGCTAGACCGTGCTAGAGACACGAGCATAGAACACTAAAAAAATCACGACGCTGCACGTAAACAAGGGAAAAGCACACTCTGGATTTTTTCGCTCTGTTTTTTTTGTGCTGCTCTTATTTTTTGCAAAAAATCACTATAATGGCGAGTGTCTCAAAAACTCTTCCCAGGTAAAAATGACAGGATGGGAACGAAATTTTTTTGATAAATGTTTTTTTCGGAAACCAGGGCAGCGACGACGAAAAAGTGCGACAAAAAATCACTATGATGGCGGGTGTCCCAAAAGACTCAGAAAAGCCTAAAAATAGGATAGGGAAAAAATATTTTCGGTCGCCGAAATTTTGGCCTAAAAACTGCCCGGGGGTCTTCAGACTCTTTTTTTCCGAAAGCTACTCAGGCAAGAAACACGAATCAGAAATTAGATGGATCTCAAACAAACCTAATATGAATGTAACTCGGATTGGTGGTGGATATATGGTGGTAAGATATGTGGACTCGGATTGGTGGTGGACGGGGATGTATATGTGGACTCGGATTGGTGGTGGACAGGCGGATGTATATGTGGACTCGGATTGGTGGTTGACAGGCGGATGTATATGTGGACTCGGATTGGTGGTGGACAGGTGGATGTATATGTGGACTCAGATTGGTGGTGGTATATGGCCGGAGCGATGACGATGGTGCGACGGCGGCGTGACAACTTGTGAACAGAACTCAAAGCTCTAAGGGAAACTAGACGCTAAGACCAGCAACTTGACACGACGATGCAACCACAAATTCAACAAAGCAAAATACTAAAAATACTATGCAAAGGCTCAGATTGGTTTGGATATGATGAACTAACCCTAATTTTTTTGGCTTTTTCGTGGACTGTAGGTATGAAGAACACACTCGATCTAAACTACGAAAAACTGTAAAATCTCACCGAGCAACCTGGAAATCTGATACCACTTGATAGAGGCAAAGGTGTCCTCTCTTTCGATGAGATGGTGGCTATCGTTTTGGAGGAAGTAGACTTTGACGATCCGACTATGAACGTGCGAGGACGTTGCGCCTTAGCAATCACTAAACCAACTCCGAGAGGTAATTGACCCCGCCGGAGCATGATCAACCTGACCATGAAGGTCTATTTCCTGCAGGCAAACAAAGAACAAGCAAGAAACTAAGATTGCAATCTGGATATTGCAAATATAAGAGGAAAGCTTTATTGATCAAGGTGGGGTTCTGTGACGCCTTTGTCTGGTCGTTGAACACAAACGAAGTACGTGAAGTTGCAGCTATGGCGAACTTTAATCTAAACAAAACCCAAAGTCTAAACGACGCCCTAAGGGCTGTATATATGGAGGAAGAGGGGGGGGGGATTTCGTGGCCCTTGGAGGAGGGGTCCAAAACCAACCCTAACTCTTGTTTCCCCACACATACGGACTCTAAAAATAGCCTATACTTAAGTATTTCGAAATTACATGGGCCTGGCCCAATAATAAGGTGACGCAACACCTAGAATAGCCTCTGGAAGGAATTTATGAAGTGGCATCTTGTATATTTCGTCCAAGGCTTCAAGCACTCCTTATTGTGGCTTTAATGTCCTGAAATCATCACTGGCAACTCCGTTCTTGTTCCCCTTGCGCATGCCATCATCTCCATGCTTGGTCTTGCTCCAGTGTTCATCCCTCTTATCCATGCCAGGCCCTTCATTTGTAAGCAATTTAGGCAGCATCATATTCTCATGAACATTAGAACCATTACCAAGAAACAAAAGTACCTGATAATTTAATTGGCCTGCGCGAGCTCTAGTAATTGGTCTAGTATATGTAGCAGTAGGAGCTGTGGGTGTAACAATGGTATTGATGTCCTCATCACTTTTGAAGTCGAACAGACGTGTCACACCACAATCTCGATGTCGGTGTCAAAACTGGCGTATCTCGGGTAGGGGGTCCCGAACTATGCGTCTAAGGTTGATGGTAACATGAGACAGGGGACACGAAGTTTTAGCCAGGTTCGGGCGCTCTTGACGGATAATACCCTACGTCCTTCTTGATTGATATTGATGAATATGAGGATTACAAGAGTTGATCTACCATGAGATCGTAATGGCTAAAACCCTAGAAGTCTAGCCTGTCAGATTATGATTGTTTCTACGGACTAAACCCTCCGGTTTATATAGACACCGGAGGGGGCTAGGGTTGTACAAAGTCGGTTACAGAGAAAGGAATCTTCATATTCGAACGCCAGGCTTGCCATACACGCCAATGAGAGTCCCATCCAGACACGGGAGAGAGTCTTCTATCTTGTATCTTCATAGCCCATTAGTCTGGCCCATGTCACACAGGCCGGACGCCCGAGGACCCCTTAATCCAGGACTCCCTCAGTAGCCCCTGAACCAGGCTTCAATGATGAGGTGCCCGGTGTGCAGATTGTCTTCGGCATTGTAAGACGGGTTCCTCTTTCGAATACTCCAAAACATCTCTCGAACACAGAGAAAGTGTCCGGCTCTGTAAAACAAACACCACATATATCCGCGAGAGTATAATATTTTATGAGTCCAATCCACTGACAACTTTTGTAGCGTGACATCATGTCATAGCACGGTCATTATTTCGAACCGTTTTTAGCCTCCCGCTCCATGTTTCAAGATGCGGTTTTATTGGCACGTCTTGTCAAAGCAAAGATCGTGTCCCCTTATTGCGGGATTCTCATCAATACGGGCATAGGTAATCCAACCGCGCCGCCTGCACGGCCCTTGGGGAATAGGCGAGTTTTAAGGCAAGTGGGGAGGCGCTTGATATTCACTACCTTTATAAAGGGATAAGGATTCACCTCTTTCACCCATGCCCTCTTCCTCTCTGCCCATCCATTCTCGAGCTCCAGCTCCCAAGCCTCCATCCTTTCCGCCTCCAAAAAGCACTCCACCCATGTCCAGATCTGGAGCGCAAGGCAAGTTGATGGTTTCCTCCGTCAGAGAGAAGGACATCACCAGGCTCCGAGAGGCTGGGTACCTAGCCAAGGAAATCGCCCACCGGCTTCTGGCCAAGGGACAGATCGTCCCCACCCTATAGCCCCATGAGAGGGTCGTGTTCATCCCCCACTTTGTCCGCGGTTTGGGATTTCCTCTCCACCCATTCGTCCGCGGACTCATGTTCTACTATGGGCTGGATTTCCACGATCTGGCCCCCAATTCCTTCCTCAATATCTCAGCATTTATTGTCGTATGCGAGGCCTTCCTCCGCATCCCACCCCACTTCAAACTATGCTTGAAGATCTTCAACGTGAAGCCGAAGGTGGTGGATGGCCAACATGCAGAGTGTGGAGGCGCCATGGTGAGCAAGCTGCCCAATGTCACATGGCCCAAAGGTACCTTCATGGAGACCGTCAAAGGGTGGCAACAACAGTTGTTCTATGTCACAGAGCCTCGTGATGCCACCTGGGCCGCGGCTCCTAAATTCCAGTCCGGCACCCCGATGCGGATCACCTCTTTGCTAGAGAAGGGCCTGGATTGGTCTTCGTCGGACGAGCTGACAATGCTTCAGACACGCATTAGGAGCATGATGGACAAGAATGCCAAGCTTGTCAATGTGATCCAGGTGATGCTCGCTTGCCAGATCCTTCCATGCCAAAGCCGGACTTGCCACTTGTGGGAGTTCGATCCGGCCAAGCAGCAGACCTTGCAACGGTTCTTTGGCGCTACGCACAAAGACATCTGGAAGGTGCTCTTCAAGGCCAATGAGACGTGGCCGGTGACGACCGAAGACCACGGGCACGACCTGGCCCATCCCGCTAGTGCGGTAAGTTTTCCATATTTCAAGGTGTATCCTTTACTTGCTTACTCAAGGAAGATGTCTAAGTTTCCCTATTTGTTTTTTCAGGGCTGGACAAAGAAGGCGGAGCGGATTCGGTGTCCGGCTCTGCTGCCCGAAGAACCAGCTATCCCTCTTCTAACGAAGATGCTGGTTCCGGCGCCCTATCAAGCGCCGGAGAAGAAGGCCAATAAGAAGGCTAAGGGGATCAGAGGTAGTCTCCGCCATAAGGGCACTTCGGACGTGACGTCCGAAGACGCCGAAACCCACTCCCCTCCCTCCACCGACGACGAGGAAGAGGAGGAAAGCAATTCTCCCCCTGAGGGGGGAAGGAAGAAAAGGGGGGCCTCCACGCATCTGGAGGCAGAGGCGTCCAAGAAGGGGAAGACCACCGCCGCGGATAACTCCGCGTGGGAGGTTCATAGCAGCTCCGAGTGGCGCCCCAGGGATAAGCCCCTGGCCGAATTGTAAGTACTCAAAGATGCACACAAATACCCAGCCTCTTTACTTCATAATTTTAACATGTTAAATCATGCACTTGCAGTCCGGCTTGTTCCGACCTCGAGCGATCCTCATCTTGGGGAAATTCACTGAATCCGAAGGTGATGGACAGCGGGTCCCTTCCGGCGGCCTCCTCTCCCAAGGCTACGGAGGATGCTGAAGTGTTGTCTCGAAGGACCCTCCCGACTCAAGGGGAGGCACGGGAGGCTATCACGGTGGTGCCAGAGGATGATACCTCGGCCGCCGAACACACGGGGAGCATATCCCCATGGAGACTGGCGATGGGGGCAAATATCCAATTTGGCCCCCAGCTAAATACGATCCCGGAGACCTATATGGCTCCAGAATCAGGCAAGCAACCTCCTTCGAAAGAAGGAGGTGCACCGATTCCACCGATGCCCTATGTCCATCAAGAGGCACGGGATACTCTACTCGAAGCGCTGCAAAGTGCTTCCATTGTTGAGGAACACCATACCCTCATGGGTACGGTGGTTGAGAGGATTCAGTCCGCAAAGAGCGGATTGACCGAAGCCTGCACAAGCCTTCTAACAGGCTTTGAGGTAAGCGACGCAATTGTATAAAAAGAATGGCATAGTATAGATAGTAGCCCCTAAGACTCTGTCCAGTGTTCGAAAAGAAAAGCCGGATAGAGGATCAAGTAATTTTCGCAAGAGACTAACTAAATATGTCTTATGTGAATAAGTAGGCGTCGTTGCTAGCCGCAATCTCTCATGCCCCTGAGGTCTCCGGACTAAAGCAGAATCTGGAGCGGGCCGAGGAAGAGCTCGGCCGTGTAAAAAAGCAGCTAGAAGACAAGCAAGGTATGCAATAACCTTGTGTACATCCGGAAAGGATGAATGATTTGTGCTGACCGTAGTGCCATGATATTTATTAGGGGCAGCGACCGAGGTGGAGGACCTCAAGAAGGCGCTGGCCGAGGCCAAGAAGAAAGTGACAGAGGAGCAAGCCGCCCGTGAAAAACACGAGGCCAGAGTTGGTGAGGTCCACCAGGAGCTCCAGGATGTCGTGAAGAAATGTGAATCCTTGGAGCGCAATATTGCGGATCAAGAGACCGAATTCACCAAGGCTCGCCAGAGCGTGCACGATGCCCAGGTTGAAGCCCAGGGCACCCTCCAGGAAATCCAGGAGGCCAGAAAAATCATGGTGGGTAAGGCCTTTATTATGCAGAGCAAGTATGTGAAGAAGAGGTTCCTCTTACTGACCCGGATTTGGAGTTCTCCAGGGGCGTTTGCGGATCTGCCACACAGTGTTGCCGACGCTGCAGAGTTTTTCCGAGCCGAAGATGGGAGCTCGACGAAGAAGCTATTCTGGTCGCAATACCTTGCGCCAGAACATCTGGTGCCCTTTAGCGATCAACTAAAATAGCTGGTCGAACTGCATAGGGTGGACGAACTAGCCATGAAGGATTTAATAATCTGGCTATGGCCTGCCGAAGTCATACCGAGCAGCTACTTCGGACTCGTGAAGCGGCTGGTTAATAACTGCCCCTGTCTTGACGTCATCAAGCGGTCAGTCAGCATTGAGGGTGCGCGGATGGCCTTCACCTGTGTCAAGGTGTAGTGGGCGAAGATGGACGACGTCAAGCTCGCGACCGAGGGACCGCCCGCTGGCAAGGAGCACCGCACGTCGGAGCGATATTTTAATGATGTCCTCAAGGGGTCCCGCATTGTAGAGGGCCAGTGCTCAAAATACGTTATCTTCGAATGAATAAATTCATGTTATCTTGTCTTGTATGATGAAACACAGCCGTTATGTAATATAATGCTTATTTATTATTTAAAAGTTTTCCTCCTATGCGGCCAATTTTTATTAAATCTGAGAGTTGGCCAGTCGTCGGCTTTAGCCCCCACGTAGGTAGTACAGGGGTGTTCGGGATGGAATCTAAACACTCTTGATCCAAGAATTTGGTCCTTGAAGGAGGTGTTTAGCGCAACGAACCAGGCAATCCGACTATGTGGCTTTATCACCCTCACTTAGCCATAGGGGTTTCACAATAGAAATGTAGGCGCAACCCCTAGTATTCGTTAATCCGGACTAGGGTGCTGTAGACACCTGATCGGGTGAAGGCCGATCCGTCGCATAATGCAGAAAAAATCGCAAGAGATTTTAACCTCCGAAGAGCTGACCGGCTCACGCTGCATCATGACAGTTAGTTTTCGGCTTTGTCTACTGAGGTGCTCATCCGGATAAACCAAGACACAATCGCAGTAGTTCTCCCTTTACTACCCTAGCCGATAGAGCGGAACGTAAGGTAGTAAGCACAGGAGCCGGGCAACCCAACTATTGACCAAAGAGATGATTCGGAGCCGATGCATATAATGCTAAATTTGGGGGCTGAACTATACTGTAAAAGTGTTCGGACTTGTTGCCGTAGTATGGAGCGCAATAAAGCCCCCGACGAATTACGGCGTACCAAAGTGTACGATGCAGTTGATAAGAACAGCGAAATAAAATGAAGTAGTAAGCTAGTGCCACATAAGTCGGGCCGCAAACTGTTTCAATTATAATTTTGATTAATACGTCAAAGCGTATTTGTACAAATAGTGCGATAAGCAACAGTGGCTATTTAACATGCCAAGACCAAGGGGAAGCCGTGTACGGGTCCTGAAAATAGGTAGAATGGTCGTTAAGAAGAACATCTAGAGATTCCCCCACACGTCTGTGCTTCTTGCCACCTTGGTATATCCATCCTTCGAAAGGGCCGATTATCAGGCCATTGAGAGGGGCCTGTGGAAAAGAAACCTAAAAAGGATAAAAATAAATGTAAAAGTATGCGTGTCCAGGGAAGGTCGAACCGTATTGTGGACCATATTCTGGTTATGCCTCCGTCTCTGCCCATGGTATTTTTAGTGCGTCATTATGTACGCGCGGTACCTATGCCGCCACTTGGTCGGGACTGAGACGGAGGTCGAATTGCTAGTCTAACTCCCGACGAGCCGGACTTTCATGCTGCGGAGTAGTCCGGACTCGTTTGATACTGTCCGGGAGCTTGGCCGCTGAATTAAAGCTCTGCCTTAAAAGGCCGCTCTGTACTTCTGCTGCCAGGGCCGTGGTGTGCTCCTCAGTACGGAGGGAGCGCTCCGTGTTTCCATTGACTGTTATAACACTGCATGGTTCGGGCATTTTGAGCTTGAGATAAGCATAGTGTGGCACCGCATTGAATCGAGCAAACGCGGTTTGTCCGAGCAGTGCGTGATAGCCACTGCGGAAGGGGACGATGTCGAAGATCAAGTCCTCGCTTCGGAAGTTGTCCGGAGATCCGAAGACGACTTCCAATGTAATTGAGCCCATGCAACGGGCCTCTACACCTGGTATAACTCCTTTAAAGGTAGTTTTGGTGAGCTTGATCCTTGATGGATCGACGCCCATTTTGCGCACTGTGTCTTGATAGAGCAGGTTGAGGTTGCTGCCACCGTCCATGAGGACTCATGCGAGGTGGAATCCATCAATTATTGGGTTGAGAACCAGTGCGGCTAAACTGCCATGACAGATACTGGTCGGATGGTCCCTGCGATCAAAGGTGATCGGGCAGGACGACCATGGGTTGAATTTTGGGGCGACTGGCTCTATCGTGTAAACGTCCCTGAGCGTGCGCTTGTGCTCCCTCTTGGGTATATGGGTAGCATATATCATGTTCACCGTTCTGACATAAGAGGGAAACTTCTTCTGTCCCCCCCCCCCCCGTGTTCGGCGGATGGGGCTCCTCATTGTCATTCTCGCTTTGCGACCCCTTCTCCTTGTCTTCGACATTTAACTTGCCGGCTTGTTTGAAGACCCAACAACTCCGGTGGGTATGATTGGCTGGTTTATCAGGGGTGCCGTGGATCTGACATGGACGGTCGAGTATGCGGTCCAGGCTGGAAGGGCCCGAATTGTTCCTTTTATATGGCTTCTTCCGCTGACCGGACTTGGAGCCACTGAATCCGGCATTGACCGCTGTGTCGTTAGTGTTGTCACCATTGTTTCGACGCTTGTGCCTGTTGCGTCGGGGCTTGCCATTGCTATTTATGGCTTCAGAGGTGCCAGGTTCGCTTGCATTGTTATTGCTGCGGGCTAGCCAGCTATCTTCGCCCGCGCAAAAGCGGGTCATGAGTGCCATGAGGGCAGCCATGGACTTCGGCTTTTCCTGGCCAAGGTGTCGGGCGAGCCATTCATCACGGATGCTGTGTTTGAAGGCCGCTAGGGCTTCGGCATCTGGACAGTCGACAATCTGGTTCTTGTTAGTTAAGAACCTAGTCCAGAATTTCCTCGATGACTCTCCGTGTTGTTGGACTATGTGACTTAAGTCATCGGCATCCGAAGGTCTGACGTATGCGCCTTGGAAGTTGTCACGGAAGGCGTCTTCTGGGTCTTCCCAGCTGCCAATAGAGTTTTCAGGCAGGCTGTTCAGCCAGTGCCAGGCTGGTCCCTTGAGTTTTAGGGGGAGGTACTTGATGGCATGAAGATCATCACTGTGGGCCATATGAATATGGAGAATAAAGTCTTCAATCCATACCACGCGATCTGTTGTTCCATCATATGATTCAATATTCATGAGTTTGAACCCTTTTGGGAATTCATGTTCCATAACTTCATCAATGAAGCAGAGGGGGTGTGCGGCGCCTCTATATCGGCAGATCATGATGTAGTTTGGATGGATTCCGTCTATGGTTTTTGGCCCGGACGTGATTGTGCTTGCCGTGTTCGTCTTGATAGCCGCCGTTGCGCGTCGGGGCAAGCCCCCGCGATCCGTAGATCGATCTGGCCGGACCTGCATTATTCAGATCCTGCCGCAAGTCGTACGTGTATCCCCGAACTGTTTTATCTCTGCCTTTACGGCGAGGTAGGACGGGCTGGTGTTTGGCTTGAGTTGTCATTTTGTCCTGGCCACGTGGTGGTCGATCAGCCGCATTACACGCTGATGGTATAGGCTCAAGTGCCTCGTCATCGAATTGAGGTAGCAGTTTGCGCTTCGGGTAACTTTTGGTTGGGCGCACGAGGCCGTATTCCTCGGCTGCCAGGACATTAGTCCATCCGTCGTTGAGTAGATCTTGATCAGCTTGAAGCTACTGCTGTTTCTTTTTCAGGCTCCTTGCAGTGGCTATTAGTTGTTGCTTAAAGCGCTCCTGCTCGAGAGGTTCCTCGGGCACGATAAATTCTTCTCCACCGAGGCTCACCTCATCCTTGGAGGGTGGAAGGTAATTACTGGCCTCCGAGTCTTCATTTGCAGCCTGCTCATCAGGGCTAACTTGCCCATCCTCCTGATCGTCTTGTTCAGAGTTTTGCTCGACGGGATTTTCTTGGTCTTCGGCATCATCCGGAGTATTGTTATTTCTCATGCCGGTATTACTGTCTTTGCTGCGGCGCGATTTAGAGCGGCTCCGTTGGTGCTTTGGTTGTATCTGGGGAAGTTTATCCTCTACTGGATTTTTCTCATTATCGCTGTCACCCTCCTTGGGTGTATCCACCATGTACACGTCATGCGAAGAGGTGGCTGTCCAGCATTCGGTAAACGGCGGGTTTTTGGCTTGCTCCTCTCCGGCATCGTCGTCCATACCGTCGGTGTCTTCGGAGCTGTAATCGAGCATGTCAGTTATGTCCTCTACTGTGGTGATGAAGTGGGTGGTGGGTGGGATGCAAAATTCCCTGCTCTCAGCCCCTAGTCCGGGCTGGGCGTAGTTCGGACGTTGCTCCTCCGTAATCACGAGGGATCGCATCAAGTCCAGAGCCTTGCTTAAAGGCGAGGTTTGTCGAGGGAGAAAAGAATCCGTGGAGTATGGTGGGAAGGGAATTCCTCGACCGAGCTCACACGATGCTGACTCCGAGGGTTCGGAGCTAGCGTTCAGGGAAGAGTCCGGCTTGGTGATGGTTGCAGGCGACACTGCTTCCTCCGGCTCTCCCGTATTGGGCCTAGTGGCCATAGATAGTCCGGCGGGTTTAGAAATCCCGTCTTCGGTCTTGGTGAGGCGCTCCGGCTCTAAGGCCAGAGCGGAGGTTGGGGTCGTGAATCCTTGGAAGATCAAGTCTCCTCGGATATCAGCGACATAATCCAGGTTTCCAAAACTAATTTGGTGACCTGAGGCGTAGCTGTCGATCTGCTCCAGATGGCCAAGCGAGTTGGCCCGCAGTGCGAAGCCGCCAAACATGAAGATCCGGCTGGGGAGAAAAACCTCCCCTAGGGCAGCATCGTTGAAAATGATGGATGGAGCCATCAAACCTTTTGGCGGCGACACAGTGGAACTCTCAATGAAAGCACCAATGTCGGTGTCAAAACCGGTGGATCTCGGGTAGGGGGTCCCAAACTGTGCGTCTAAGGTTGATGGTAACAGGAGATAGGGGACACGAAGTTTTACCCAGTTTTGGGCCCTCTTGATGTAGGTAATACCCTATGTCCTGCTTGATTGATATTGATGAATATGAGGATTACAAGAGTTGATCTACCACGAGATCGTAATGGCTAAAACCCTATAAGTCTAACCTGTCAGATTATGATTGTTTCTACGGACTAAACCCTCCGATTTATATAGACACTGGAGGGGGCTAGGGTTGTACAAAGTCGGTTACAGAGAAAGGAATCTTCATATCCGAACGTCGGGCTTGCCATCCACGCCAAGGAGAGTCCCATCCGGACACGGGAGAGAGTCTTCTATCTTGTATCTTCATAACCCCTTAGTCCGGCCCATGTCACACAGGCCGGATGCCCGAGGACCCCTTAATCCAGGACTCCCTCACTGGGTGCACTAGATAGCCCAACCACATGAATGGGTTTTCCCTCCCATCATCTCGTGGCTCGCGTACTAGAGTAGTACTCCTATATATCAATTCACACCATGCAAAGTTTCTCGCATGCGTGCTCGCCCTAGCCGCACCTCACTTGCAGCTTCCTCATCAGCTATCATATTTAAACTAGTGCCTCCCAATTAACCCTGAGGAGCCAGAAAAGCCTAGTGCGGCATTGGGAACTATGCAATATGGCTCTATACGTAAAGTGTTAGTACTCTACTACTCTGTAGCTCGTGGCATTGCACGCATGGACTTCGCTCCATTATCGGCTCTAATAAAGAAATTCCTCTTGACGGGATTTTTTTGTTTTGAAACAGAGGCAAAAGACTTGCCTCATCTCATTCATAAAGAAGGTACTAACAAAGTTCGACGAGATCCATTACACCTCCACAAATGGATGCGAAAAGCCTAGTCTCGCTGTATCAAATAACTCAAATGTTCTGCCCCCGCAGTAACCGTCGCTGATAAATAGGCTGCTAGTGTGTGCATGAGAGGAGCGGCTGAGTAGGCCAGCTACACGCTTGGATAGAGCACGGAGAGTACGCACTACATAGGTGTACTTTCCCTGCATTGATAGTACATCGATGGTTCTAGAGAACAGTAGTACCCTCCACTTGCAACTGTAGCTCCTTGGCCTTGAGATTCAAGAGTTCAAAACTGCTGCACTATAGAAGTACAGTACATCGCACTACTAGTTGAGAAAGCACTACTACGGCTATAGTACAAGTACGTAGTAAATAATAGCCTCACCATCGTGGAACACGAGGCACTACCACTATGCGTGCCCGCATAATTTCCTTAGTGAAGGGACGAGGCCCTACGAATTCACTCTTATCTCCTCCTCGCCAGTTCCTCTCCCCCCGAAGAGACTAAGGAAGTCCATCGCTGCTCCCATGGATTGCCAGGCGGTTCTCCTCCTTGTCGGGGCTGGGAGACCTTGGACGACGATCCTCTGGGAGAAATCGCATGCCACTCCGATGTCCTCACTGCCATAGTACTCGGTGCTTCCTGCACCAACTTTTTCAAGACGGTGCTTAAACATGCTTGGGAAAAGGCCATGCTTGTTGGTCTTCCATGCGTCGTCGAGGAGAAGGTTATTCTATGGGACAATCCATCAAATAGTCCACCGCACCCTGGCCATGATTGCACATTGACTCCGCTAGACTTACCGACGTTGAGAGGTGGTTGGATTTTGTCCGATGAGTAGGTCAGTCATGGAGTTTGATCATGTAGTGTATATTCTAAATATAGTACATAGTTATTCCATCCCATAATTTCTCCGCTGCTCACCGTCTTATATATAGGTCTGGGTTGGTGCCAACGAAGTTTGGCTTGCATACCTCCGGCCGGATACCACCATCATTTTGCACAACATCCATAGCAGTGCGGCCATTCTTGTAGACCCCTTCCCCACCATTGGGATCAGTCTTCCAGACTGTCTGGGCTTGAATACGTATGATGATGCCTACATGAGATTGAAGAAGATAGCAATTGCGGACCCGCCAACAAAGCGATGCGGCTACGATGATTACTATCTCATCACGGTGTTCGACATAAGGATTGCCAGCAATACTAGAGGCAGTAACGACAGAGGCTGGCACATGTTGGCCGCAACATATTTGTACCCCTACATGTTCGAAGATGCCGTGCACCATGTAGGTGATGAAATACAAGTATAGGGGATCTATCATAGTCCTTTCGATAAGTAAGAGTGTCGAACCCAACGAGGAGCAGAAGGAAATGATAAGCGGTTTTCAGCAAGGTATTCCTTGCAAGCACTGAAATTATAGGTAACAGATAGTTTTGTGATAAGATAATGTGTAACGAGAAACAAGTAACAAAAGTAAATAAAGTGCAGCAAGGTGGCCCAATCCTTTTGGTAGCAAAGGAAAGGCCTGGACAAATTCTTATATAGAGAAAAGCGCTCCCGAGGACACACGGGAATTATCGTCAAGCTAGTTTTCATCACGATCATATGATGCGCGTTTGGTACTTTGATAATTTGGTATGTGGGTGGACCGGTGCTTGGGTACTGCCCTTACTTGGACAAGAATCCCACTTATGATTAACCTCTATTGCAAGCATCCGCAACTACAACAAAAGTATTAAGGTAAACCTAACCATAGCATGAAACATATGGATCCAAATCAGCCCCTTATGAAGCCACGCATAAACTAGGGTTTAAGCTTCTGTCACTCTAGCAACCCATCATCTACTTATTAATTCCCAATGCCTTCCTCTAGGCCCAAATAATGGTGAAGTGTCATGTAGTCGACGTTCACATAACACCACTAGAGGAGAGACAACATACATCTCATCAAAATATCGAACGAATACCAAATTCACATGACTACTAATAGCAAGACTTCTCCCATGTCCTCAGGAACAAACGTAACTACACACAAAGCATATTCATGTTCATGACCAGAGGGGTATTAATATGCATATAGGATCTAAACATATGGTCTTCCACCAAATAAACCAACTAGCATCAACTACAAGGAGTAATTAACACTACTAGCAACCCATAGGTACCAATCCCAGACTTGGAGACAAGAACTGGATACAAGAGATGAAGTAGGGTTTGAGAGGAGATGGTCCTGGTGAAGATGTTGATGGAGATTGACCCCCTCCCGATGAGAGGATCGTTGGTAATGACGATGGCGATGATTTCCCCCTCTCGGAGGGAAGTTCCCCGACAGAACAGCTCCGCCAGAGCCTTAGATTGGTTCCGCCTCGTGGCGGCAGAGTCTCGTCCCGAAAGCTGGCTTATGATTTTTTCCTCATCGAAAGACTCCATATAGAAGAATATGGGCATCGGAGGGCCACCAGGGGGCCACAAGGCAGGGGGCGCGCCCAGGGGGGTAGGGCGCGCCCCCACCCTCGTGGGCATGGTGTGGCCCCCCTCTGGAACTTCTTGCACTCAGTATTTTTTATATATTCTGAAAATGACTTCCGTGAAGTTTCAGGACTTTTGGAGCTGTGCAGAATAGGTCTCTAATATTTGCTCCTTTTCTAGCCCAGAATCCCAGTTGCCGGCATTCTCCCTCTTTATGTAAACCTTGCAAAATAAGAGGGAATAGGCATAAGTATTGTGCCATAATGTGTAATAATAACCCATAATGCAATAAATATCGATATAAAAGCATGATGCAAAATGGACATATCAGTAGGCCGCATCTTCGCGGTGACAAGCCAGGGGACTTGTTTCATCTGGTTGCCATTCTATAGTAGGATTACAAACGGAATGCACAAACCATCATTTGCATCCCTAATGGTACTCCATTATTTTGCAGGGAGCAGTCATCCCCTGATCAAAATAAGATTGCCGATCCTGGATGTGCATTTGCATCTGCGATTCGTTCTAACCTAGAACCTTATAGCTGACTTTGGCATATTGGGATCAACTATCTTAGCAGTCGTTACCCATGGTACCACTGATGTGAAACATGGTCACACAATCTACCACGATCGGATCATCACCATCTACCCAGGTATTCCATTTTCTCATTGTTGTGTGTTAGAGTAGTAGTACTTGTTAGTTATTTTCTTTTCTTGACTAGGACATGTTTACTGTAATAGTAGTACAATTTAGTATTATATTTTTTAACCCTCTCGCCTTCTCTTTCATTGTTGTACTACTTACTAGTACTAGTACTTTTTACCTAGGAGGACGCTTATAGCTAGCTAGGCCCTTGAAGACTTGAACCCACTAGCTCCCACCATTTTTATTTTTCCATGTCTTACTATCTCATCCATGTAGCCAAGAGTGGCTATATATAATAAGCCGGTTATTTTACTTCCTCTATACCGGAGTAGTACTATTTCCTGCATAGTATTACTGACCGCCATATTTGAGCACAACATTATTATGCATGGACCTTGACCATGTACGTCACCATGTGTCCAGATCTGAGATGCCGCGTGTACCACACAACAAAGTTTGAAGGCTTGAGAAGGATAAACTTACATTATTGGTGAAGACAGGCTCTATAAAGCCCTTGTCCATGCTGATGGGGGGGCAATTCAAGAAGTTTACCACATAATCTTCTTCATAAGCATTGCCTTTATTCTTCATTTTTCTAAGAGTAAATATAGATGTGATAATATAAGAAAAAATGGAGAATATTTAAGATAAGATGAATAGTGATGCTACATAACCAAGTAGCTATAAATGTAAGTACAATGATACAGGAAAAAGGTACAACCAAGAGCAATGTAGAGCTAAACTTCTTCAGTGCCATCGGTGTTATCCAACCTTATGGTAGGAGTAAATATAGATTTGATGTGTAGAAAATGGATGGCAAAGGAAAATAAGCTGCAGAGTGATGGTACATGAACAACTACCTGTCAATATAAGTACACTGATAAAGGATAGCAGGTACTTAAAAGAACAATGCAGAGCTAAAAAATTTCATTGGCATTGGATATATTCTACACTAATGTAACCATTCATATAGATCAGATAATTTGGAGCGAAGAATTGATAAGCAAGCTATCATGCAAACTGTTGTCACATAATGAACCAGGTATGAATGCCAGAGAGTGATACAGGACAACAGGTACTAATAAGAGCAAAGCAGCGGGCAACATATTTGCGATATCCTGTCATTTGTTTCAAACCAGAATTCTTCTTCGAGCAGATTTCCTGCAAAAAATATCCGTAAGGCACATGCGGAAAAGTAGAAGTTCAAATTGTCATGTGATATCATAGACAGTACCTCATCCTGGGAACGAGACCAATGCATAACAAGGTTTTTGCATTCAATGTCTTCTAAATTTAGCACATGAGACTTGATCGGAAATTCGTTTATAGACTTGTCATCAAAGTGTGACTTCCTCATGTAACAACGATACTACTGCAATGCTTCCTTGAAAAGCGCAAGCAAGCTTTGCTCGTCATGACTATATAGATTGACCCTCGCCTACTTACAACAATGTAATGTAAACCATTGATGTGTTCAATCAGCAGAAAACAAGAAAATAATCACCATGAATAATAGCACTTACACGTAAGTGGGACAGGAAGATGTGAAAATGGTGTTTATCTTCGCTATAATCTTCCCATGATGGGAATATATGCATTTAGTCCCTAACAACATTGAAAGCATTGTCTTTTAAACTAAGAATAACTGGAATGGGGTTCCAATCTGCAGGAATTGGCCGTCTCTATAGTTGGGATAGGTCATCGGCCGGTGGACTTGCTGTACTATTTGCTGGAGTGGGATTTTTCTGTGGTATGGCTGGTGCTATGGCAACTGAAATCGGCATACCTTTTGTTGGAATGCAGGTCATGTGTGGTGGGGCTAGTAGTGTGGCCAGTGAAGTATGGGTACAGTCTGCTGGAGTCGGTCCTACGTTTTATGTCACTAGTTGTACAACCAATATAAGTGGGGCGATGTTTCTCCGGCACCACCTTGTTTTTCAAGGACTTTGTTGGTGCTCCTTCAGGTCGACAATCACCCTCTTCCTTTTTGATGTCTGATGCATAAGAACAACATTTGAGTGGAAAAACATGGTATGATGACACATGGAATATGTCTTGATAATGGATGGGCATGTCATCTTGACATATATGATGAGTAAACTAAGAAGATGGCGTTGCAACAAAGTAGAAGAAATGCAAGACAACATATGCAAGATACGCGCAATCAATAAAACCTTGCCAAATTAGAATAGGCACCTTGATGGGTGAACATGATAGACCATCTGCCTTTGACTCCTCAGGGTTAGAATAGTCATTAGGATCATATTCTGAACAAGAATCTACAGGTGGAGAGCGTATGAGTTTCATTGCATCTAGAATGGCACTCAATGCCTTGGTGCCAATTTTGTAAGTCGTTGCAGTGTTCCACAATATTCTTCTAATGCACAGATTCTGATATTCACTGTAATTACATATAATATCTGAGAACCATGAAAACATAAGTAGTAGTGAGATTATCTTTGTAATGCTGAGGATATTCTAATATAGGGGCGCCCTTGTAAACCCTTGTGTGCTATGACTGGATTCTGATGAGAGAGCTCATGTGTGCTGTAATACGGTGCATGCATTGATATAATCTGGCACAAGTACACAAAAAATAGGCTCCAAAAGTAAGGATAGTTGGCAGATGATAGGTTCATAATATATTTTATGGAGAGTTTATTGCCAAACCATGATAACATGAGCACACATCAATTAGGCAGATCGTAGTGTACATAAAAGGGGTACACCATAACCATGATATATAAATTGGGAAAGTGGAATTGGCTGGAAAATACGGTGTTGTATTGCCGCTACTAATTGAAAGCCTATCGATCACGTATAGGCCAGCTCTATTAGCTATTAAATGCAGATGTCCCTGCTCTCCTTCCTGACAAGGAACATACTGTACGTACTAAATACAGAATAACAAAACAGGAACATGTTAAAGAACAGAAGAGGAAGCATATTATTGAGATTCCCCTTCTTTCTATACAATGTTGGTTGCCCACCCATGATGAATCAGAGCGCCCAAAGAAATGCAATTCCTTGATGTCTCTCTATATGTGGCCACATGCATTTGGAAACTCAATTGGGAGCATTAGTTAACCAATTAAATGTGCGCCTGTTAGCTAATGTTAGTATTATTGTAGCGACCTGACCTCAAACAGTCAAGTCTCCGTGCTTCAGTGTCATCCCTGGATCGGTAATGCTGACACACACAGTACTCGAAGGATTTATAACAGAGTAGCAATCACACACTTATTACATCGAATGTCTCAAAAGAGAACTTATTACAATAATATGGCGTAAGGCAATCTAATGCGATAACAGCGGAAGGCTTGGAAGATAAGTGAGTCCATCAACTCCAACGACATAGCTTAGCTGCACGGCAACGACCTAACGAACCTTACTCCTCATCTGAAAAGTCTGCAACGTAATACGTTGCAGCCCGAGAACGGGTCAGCACATGGAATATGCTGGCAATGTAACACAGTAGGACAAGAACAGAATAATGCTATCACTACATGCATATTTGGCTGGTGGAAAGCTCTATGGTTCTAATTTTTGCGAAAAGCCAATTTTTCCCTACAGCAAAGGAATAGATTTTAATTTAACTATCATGGTGGTTGAACAAATATTGAGAAGGTAACCCCAACTCAGTCCCAATTAAAGTAATTAACAACCCAACAATATTAATTAAGAGTGATGAGATACATGTGATAACCCAAGTACTAGATACTCAAGATTGTCCATAACCGGGGACACGGCTAACCATGAGTAGATTGTACACTCTGCAGAGGTTTGCGCACTTTTCCCCACAAGACTCGATCGCCTCTGTTGGATTTCTCGCACTACATGATGTTTGAGAAACGGATGACCGAGACACAGTCTTTCAGAAACATTAACTCTCTACTCCGGGTAGACCATACCAAACCTACAAAACCCACTACCTGTTGATCCACCTCTTCAAGAGCTTCAAATAACTTACTCAACTATGCTAGAGCCCATAATAGCTTGTGGTTACACACAGAAGTTTCTAGCATGAATCATCTCAGTACCCTTTGAGCCTGGGTGGCGGTCCATAGGAAGATCACACGGATACCCCGGGATTTCCAAAAAAATAGACAACACTGGGTTCCCCAGGTGCCTCAATCCACCCAGATGTTAATTTAAGTTGCCACCTTATGTTGAACCATTAATTAATATCCTCACATCTGTCATGGATTTCACTCAAACCCAAACCACGTCTACGAGCATAGCATAGCATAGCAATATAAGCAATGCGTAGAAGTAACTCCCAAGGGTTTGATGGTAATAGGGTAATAGGTTCTACCTCAACAACTACTTCCCAACCCACAAGTTAATGACTTCCTAATCATGCAATGTTTGAGGGTTGGAAGTAATGCAATAAAAACTGGGTATGAAAAAGAGTATGATCAATGTGTTACTTGCCTTGCTGACGATCCGCGAAACCTAGAGACTCGTAGTATCACGCTTCACACTCCAGGTGTTCTATCGCAAACAAACAATAACATACATAAAGTTCAACTTAAGAACTCCAGTTCGCAAAAAGAATCAAATCAAACGGAGCAACGAAACTCAAACGGCGAACGAAACAAGATCCATTTACTAATCTGGACTAAGGTCAAATTTTACAGTAGCAAAAACTTGTGCAAGTTGTTTAAACATAAAGAGGGTCTCGAGACGAAGATCTTGGCGCTTGAATCGCCTTATTCCGACTAACGAGCGAAAAGATAAACAGAAACTAAGATCGGATCAGAAATCGTGATCGAGAGAAATCACAGATAAATCCGATAAAAAGAAAACTGATGAACAGTCTAACGAACGAGCATTCGTTATCTGTGACTAACGGGCAAAAACCGTTCATTAAAACGAACGTACGGACGAACGTCCGCTAAATAGAACCGAGAAAAACCGGCGAACCGATCTAAAAAATGAACTAGGGTTTCTAAAAAAACCGAACATTTTTTTAAACCGGCGCGGTACCTCCGGCGAGGGGCTCCGGCGAGGCGGCGTTGGGCGGCGGGGCGGCGGGGCTCCGCGGCGGCAGGCGCGGGCGGCGGCGGCTGCGGGCGTGGGCGGCTGTGGGCGGCGCGGGCGGCGGTGGTGGTGTGGTGGTGGGGGGCCGGGTGGCGCGTATATAAAGGGGGAGGGGGCGACTTGGAGGAGGGGGCAAGGCGTGGCGGAGGCGGAGTCCAGCTCGGACTCCAGTCCGAGCTCGGCGGCGGCAGCGCTTGCGCGTGGGGAGTCGGCGGTGGCTTGGGCCGGCGGCCCGGCTGGGTTCAGCCCAGTCGGCTGGAGAGAATTTTTTAAAGAAAAAACAATTTCGCCGACAGAAATAAAATCCTAGAAAATAAACTAAAAATATTAAAATGCCAAAACAAATTTTCACCGTCTAAATAAAAAATTTAGAACGAGATGAACATTTTCTTGGCCCTAAAATGCAATTTCGAAAACGTGCAATTTTTCTAATCCAAATAAAATCGAATAAAATCCAAATACATGATTTTAATATTTTTCCTCCAATATTTCAATTATTTTGGAGAAGTCATATTATCTCCTCTCTTATATTTTAATATGAAATATTTTTCGGAGAAAAAAAATATTAAAATCAAAATCCTCGTTTCATTATTTGATAAAAAATCAAATATGAAAACCTGGAAATCCCCACTCTCTCCGAGGGTCCTTGAGTTGCTTAGGATTTCGAGGATTGCGAAAACGAAATGCAATAAAATATGATATGCATGTATGACCTATGTATAACATTCCAAATTGAAAATTTAGGATGTTACAAACCTACCCCCCTTAAGATGAATCTCGCCCTCGAGATTCTGGTTGGCTACAAAATAGGTGCGGGTGGTCTTTGCATAGATCATCCTCTCGTTCCCAGGTGGCTTCATCCTCGGTATGGTGGCTCCACTGAACTTTGCAAAACTTGATAACCTTGCTGCGGGTGACTCGACTGGCAAACTCAAGAATCTTAACTGGCTTCTCCTCATAAGTCAAATCACTGTCCAACTGAATCGCCTCCATGGGTACTGTATCTCTTAACGGTATATCGGCCATCTCAGCATGACACTTCTTCAACTGTGAAACGTGAAAAACATCGTGAACTCCTGACAATCCCTCAGGTAATTCCAACCTATAGGCAACTTCACCCATCCATTCCAAAACACGATACGGTCCTACAAATCTCGGGGCTAACTTTCCCTTAACTCCAAAACGTTTCACTCCTATCAAGGGTGATACTCGCAGATATGCTTTGTCTCGAACTTCATAGGTTACATCCTTGCGTTTCGAGTCTGCGTAACTCTTCTGCCTGGACTGAGCAATCTTCAGTCTATCATGAATTAGTTTAACCTTCTCCTCAGACTCCTTGATCAAGTCTGGTCCAAACAACTGCCGGTCTCGTACCTCATCCCACATCAACGGCGTTCTGCACCTGCGTCCATACAGGGCTTCAAACGGTGTCATCTTCAAACTGGCTTGGTAGCTATTGTTGTATGAAAACTTTGCGTAAGGCAAATTGTCATCCCAGCTAGATCCATAATCTAGCGCACAGGCTCTCAACATGTCCTCCAAAATCTGATTGACTCTCTCAGTATGTCCATCCGTCTGCGGGTGAAATGCCGTACTGAACTCCAATCCTGTTCCCAAAGTTTGGTGTAATTGATGCCAAAACTTTGAAGTAAACTGGGTTCCTCTATCTGATACGATGGTCCTCGGATCTCCATGTAGACATACGATCCTGGACATATATATCTTGGCCAACTTCACGCTTGTACACGTGGTTTTCACTGGGATAAAGTGAGCCACTTTGGTCAAGCGATCAACTACTACCCATATAGAATCATATCCTGCTTTGGTTCTAGGCAATCCGGTGATAAAATCCATGCCAAGTTTATCCCACTTCCATTCGGGTATCGGCATAGGCTGTAATATTCCTGCTGGCTTCTGATGCTCTGCCTTTACTCTTTGGCAAACATCACATACTGCTACATACTCGGCAATATCCTTCTTCATACTAGTCCACCAGAAACGTTCCTTCAAATCCAAATACATCTTGGTGTTTCTGGGGTGTATCGAGTATGGTGAGTCATGAGCCTCCTGAAGTATTAACTTCCTGATCTCTGGGTTATTGGGTACATAATCTCGGTCCACAAACCATAAGGTATCGTGCTCATCCTCATGAAAACCTTTGGCCTTTCCTTTGCTCATCTTCTCCTTTATCTCGGCAATCTCTTTGTCATCCTTCTGAGCTTATCGAATCTTGCCCAACAATGTAGATTGAACCTCCATTGTTGCAATGAAACCTCTTGGAACAATCTCCAATCGAAGTTCCCTGATATCCTCTGCTAACTCGTTCGGCAATCCCTTACTTTCAAGGATATTAGCATAACTCTTTCGGCTCAAAGTGTCTGCTATGACATTGGCCTTTCCTGGATGATAGTGTAGCTTCATATCATAATCCTTTATAAGCTCCAACCATCTCCTCTGTCTAAGGTTCAGCTCCTTCTGTGTGAAAATGTATTTCAAACTCTTATGATCCGTGTACACATCACAACGGTTTCCAATAAGGTAATGTCTCCAAGTCTTCAATGCATGCACTACGGCTACTAGCTCCAGATCATGCGTGGCATAGTTCAACTCATGAGGTTTTAGTTGTCGGGAGGCATACGAAACAACTCTTCCGTCCTGCATAAGCACACATCCAAGTCCTAAGCGGGAGGTGTTGCAATATACTTGGAACTCCTTATGTATATCTGGCAGTGTTAGCACTAGGGCTGTAGTCAAACGTTTCTTCAACTCCTGGAAACGTGCCTCACAATCATCTATCCATTTGAACTTAGTATCCTTCTTCAATAGTTCAATCATTGGCTTTGCAATCTTGGAAAAATTCTCAATGAACCTCCGGTAGTATCCTGCGAGTCCAAGGAAACTGCGGATCTCGCTAACTAAAGTGGGTTCCAACCATTCAGTGACTGAATGAACATTGCCGGGATCTACTACTATACCTTCTCCTGATATAACATGTCCAAGGAATCTGACTTCCTTCAACCAAAATTCGCATTTGCTGAACTTAGCATACAACTGGTGTTCCCTGAGTTTCTCGAGCACCAATCGCAAATGCTCCCTGTGCTCCTCTTCATTCTTCGAGTATACCATAATATCATCAATAAACACCACAACAAACTTGTCCAAATACTCCATGAACACCTTGTTCATCATGCTCATAAAATAGGCAGGGGCGTTATTCAGTCCAAACGACATGACCGTATATTCGTATAATCCATACCGCGTGGTGAACGCCGTCTTTGGTATATCCTTCTCTCGAATCTTCAACTGATGGTATCCCGATCGTAAATCAATCTTTGAAAACACTTTAGCTCCTTGCAGCTGATCAAACAGATCATTGATCATCGGCAGTGGGTACTTATTCTTGATTGTCACTTCATTCAAAGCCCGATAATCAACAAGCATCCTTAGGGATTTATCCTTCTTCTCCACCAAAAGTACTGGGGATCCCCAAGGTGACGAGCTTCTTTGAATGTAACCTTTCTCTAATAACTCCTTGATTTGTTTCTTAATTTCCTCTAGATCATTTGCGGGCATCCGATAGGGTCGCTTGGATATTGGCCCTGTACCTGGCAATAGCTCTATCAAAAACTCAATGTCTCTATACGGTGGCATGCCTGGTAACTCCTCTGGAAAAACATTCGGGTAATCCTGCACTAAATGCACTTCCTCCTGAACAACTCCCGTGAGGGAATTCACTTGGCTCCTCCTAGGCACATGCCTAGATACATACTTAATCCTTTTTCCCTCCGGGGTGGTGAGATAAATCGACTTACTAGCACAGTCAATGCTTCCTCCATACTTTGACATCCAGTCCATACCTAATATCACATCCAATCCTTGTGACTCTAAGATAATTAGGTCGGACGGAAAAACATGTGTACCAATCGTTAGGGGTATCTGGTTGCACCATCAGCTAGCCATGTACTCTGCTCCAGGTGAACTCACTAGGAGAGGGGTCCTAAGGGTTTGGGTTGGTAGTTTAAACTTATCCACAAATCCCCTTGATATGTATGAATGCGATGCACCAGTATCGAAAAGAACAAGAGCGGTAAATGACTTAACCAAAAACTTACCTATTACCGCGTCCGGCTGCTCTTCAACCTCCTCCACGTTAACGTGGTTCACTTGTCCTTTGTTGAATGGATTAGGCTTCTTTCCAGCGCTCCCATTCCCGTTTCCATTCCTTGCTTCAGGGCAATCATTGGCATAGTGCCCTGTCTTCCCGCACTTAAAGCAAGTAACTTGACTTAGGTCTCTTTTGGCGGGTGTGGCTGGGTTGGAGCAGTTTTGATTGTTGTTAGCTCCGTTCCTATTTCCATTCTTAGCACCATTGTGATTATGCGATCCTCCTCCAGTGTGGTTGTGACCTCCATGGTTATGAACAAGTCATCCCGAGTTCGGGGTTAGGCGAGGTTTCTGCTGAGCTCCTGAGTTATACTTCCCTTGTCTGTACTTCCTCTTACGGCTCTCAATCTGCTGCTGCTTCCCTTCAATCATAAGAGCCTTATCTACCAACTCCTGGTAGTTGTTGAAGGTTGCTACCATCAACTGCATGCTCATCTCATCATTCAGCCCTTCCATAAACTTATCTTGCTTCGCGGCATCTGTGGCCACATCATCAGGGGATAGCGATATAACTTGCTAAACTCATCCACGTACTGAGCCACAGTACGGTTCCCCTGGCGTAAATTGCGGAACTCCCACTTCTTCATCTGCATAGCTCCAGTTGAGACATGGGCTGTGCGGAAAGCTTGCTGAAATTGGTCCCATGTCACCGTGGCTATGGGGTAGGTGACAGTGTAATTCTCCCACCATGATGTTGCTGGTCCATCGAACTGATGCGCGACAAAATGCACCTTCTCAGCATCAGTGCATCTTGCAGTGGTTAACTCCCTTCCAATCCTACGGAGCCAATCATCTGCAACCATAGGCTCGGTGCTACTGGAAAACACCGGCGGTTGTAACCTTAGAAAGCGGGCTAGGTTGTCCACTGGTGGCGGGTTGTTGTTGTTGTTGCCCTGGTTCTGAACTAGCAATTGCATCAAAGTATTCTGCTGCTGGATCAACTGGGTGAGCTCCGGCAGGAATGCAAATCCGGGGTCATGTCTCGGAGGCATCTGATGAGTTTAGATGGAAGAGATCAGAATAGAGAAGGGGGTCTAATGAGAAAGCACTACCCATATGCACATGAGACAAACACAATCATTTCACTCAATCAATCAAGCAAGGGCATACAAGCGGTCTAGAACTATCGCAAAAGTGCTCAACTACTACTAAATACATGGGTAATACTAATGATATATCGTGGTCATCTAGAAATTTTGATCGGTGGAAGACTCCATGATGTCTGCTCCAGCTTCGTCTTCAAAGTCATCCTCACTAGGATCGGAATCAGTGTCGTCGATGATGATGTAGTTGTCCGGGCAAGTGGAATCGTCGTCTTCTACTCCCGGTGTTGGTCCTCCCATGAATACTCTGATCTTCTTAACTAGGTCGTCATTCTTCTCCAGTAGTGTCTTGATTTCCTCCTCATATCCATCGCGTGTAAACTTGAGTTCTTCCTCCAGCTCGATGATCCTAGTCTTCGCCTTCTTCAAGTCCATCATATCTGCGCACATCTGGTTCTCCTGACGTCGAATGTGCTGGTTTAACTCCTGGATGAAAGCTGCAATGGATCTATCCTTCTTGGTGCTGATTACTTCCCATTGCTCGTCTCGGTGCCGACATATCTGATAGATAGTATCTTTGAGTTCCCTGTTGTAGACTTCTCCAATGCGTCCCATGGTGATGTGAGCTGCCATACTCTTTCCTAAACTCTAGGTTGGTGCATCGAAGGAAAACTCTATGGGTTTAGTGACTGGCATGAAGGTCCTTCCTGGAACTTGTACTTGAATCATCCATCGCTCCTCCTCTGGTAAAGTGGTGTTGTATGTCCCGGTGAAGCTTGGTATTCCAATGTTCAAGTACCTAGTGACTTCCTTCAGGTGGCGTCCAAATGGTGTGTCTTCCTCCGGTTGTGCAAACTTGTTCCTTGCATCCGCCATCCTAAAGAGTGGAAAATGGAGAGGAGTCAGAAATGAGAAGAGAAGTGTGACCTATGGTTTAACTTAGTGGTCGTGTCCTACACTCAGCATGTGCTCTGATACCATCTTGTAGCGACCTGACCTCAGACAGTCAAGTCTCTGTGCTTCAGTGTCATCCCTGGATCAGCAATGCTGACACACACAGTACTCGAAGAATTTATAACAGAGTAGCAATCACACACTTATTACATCGAATGTCTCAAAAGAGAACTTATTACAATAATATGGCTTAAGGCCATCTAATGCGATAACAGCAGAAGGCTTGGAAGATAAGTGAGTACATCAACTCCAACGACATAGCTGAGCTGCACGGCAACGACCTAACAAACCTTACTCCTCGTCTGAAAAGTCTGCAACAAAATACGTTGCAGCCCGAGAACGGGTCAGCACATGGAATATGATGGCAATGTAACACAGTAGGACAAGAACAGAATAATGCTATCACTACATGCATATTTGGCTAGTGGAAAGCTCTATGGTTCTAATTTTTGCGAAAAGCCAATTTTTCCCTACAGCAAAGGAATAGATTTTAATTTAACTATCATGGTGGTTGAACAAATATTGATAAGGCAACCCCAAATCAATCCCAATTAAAGTAATTAACAACCCAACAATATTAATTAAGAGTGATGAGATACATGTGATAACCCAAGTACTAGATACTCAAGATTGTCCATAACGGGGGACACAGCTAACCATGATTAGATTGTACACTCTGCAGAGGTTTGTGCAATTTTCCCCACAAGACTTGATCGCCTCCGTTGGATTTCTCGCAGTACATGATGCTTGAGAAACGGATGACCGAGACACAGTCTTTCAGAAACATTAACTCTCTACTCCGGGTAGACCATACCAAACCTACAAAACCCACTACCTGCTGATCCACCTCTTCAAGAGCTTCACGTAACTTACTCAACTATGCTAGAGCCCATAATAGCTTGTGGCTGCACACGGAAGTTTCTAGCATGAATCATCTCAGTTCCCTTTGAGCCTGGGTGGCGGTCCATAGGAAGATCACACGGATACCCCGGGATTTCCAAAAAAACAGACAACACTGGGTTCCCCAGGTGCCTCAATCCACCAAGATGTTAATTTAAGTTGCCACCTTAAGTTGAACCATTAATTAATAACCTCACATCTATCATGGATTTCACTCAAACCCAAACCACTTCTACGAGCATAGCATAGCATAGCATAGCAATATAAGCAACGCGTAGAAGTAACTCCCAAGGGTTTGATGGTAACAGGGTAATAGGTTATACCTCACAACTACTTCCCAACCCACAAGTTAATGACGTCCTAATCATGCAATGTTTGAGGGTTGGAACTAATGCAATAAAAACTGAGTATGAAAAAGAGTATGATCAATGTGTTACTTGCCTTGCTGACGATCCGCGAAACCTAGAGACTCGTAGTAACACGCTTCGCACTCCGGGTGTTCTATCGCAAACAAACAATAACATACATAAGCAACAAGCAAATATGCACAAGCAAAACTTGAATAAGAGGGGTTGACCAGAAAGTTCAACTTAAGAACTCCGATACGCAAAAAGAATCAAATCAAACGGAGCAACGAAACTCAAAAGGCGAACGAAACAAGATCTATTTACTAATCTGGACTAAGGTCAAATTTTACAGTAGCAAAAACTTGTGCAAGTTGGTTAAACAGAAAGAGGGTCTCGAGACAAAGATCTAGGCGCTTGAATCGCCTGATTCCGACTAACGAGCGAAAAGATAAATAGAAACTAAGATCGGATCAGAAATCGCGATCGAGAATAATCGCAGATAAATCCGATAAAAAGAAAACTGACGAACAGTCTAACGAACGAGCGTTCGTTAGCTGCGACTAACGGTCGAATATCGTTCTTAAAACAAACGTACGGACGACCATCCTCTAAATAGAAGGACCGAGAAAAACCGGCGAACCGATCTAAAAAATGAACTAGGGTTTCTAAAAAAACCGGTGGCTCGGGTCCGGCGCGATACCTCCGGCGAGGGGCTCCGGCGAGGTGGGGTTGGGCGGCGGGGCGGCGGCTTGGGGGGCAGCGGGGCTCGGCGGCTGCGGGCGCGGGTGGCGCGGGCGGCTGTGGGCAGCGGTGGTGGTGTGGTGGTGGGGGGCCGGGTGGCGCATATATAAAGGGGGAGGGGGGCGACTTGGAGGAGGGGGCAAGGCGCGACGGAGGCGGTGTCCGGCTCGGACTCCGGTCCGAGCTCGGCGGCGGCGGCGCTCGCGCGCGGGGAGGTGGCGGTGGCTTGGGCCGGCGGCCTGGCTGGGTTCGGTCTAGTCGGCTGGAGAGATTTTTTTAAGAAAAAACAATTTCGCCGATAGAAATAAAATCCTAGAAAATAAAATAAACATCTAAAAATGCCAAAACAAAATTTCACCGTCTAAATGAAATATTTAGAACGAGAAGAACATTTTCTTGGCCCTAAAATGCAATTTCGAAAACGTGCAATTTTTCTAATGCAAATAAAATCCAAATAGAATCGAATAAAATCCAAATAAATGATTTTAATATTTTTCCTCCAATATTTCAGTTATTTTGGAGAAGTCATATTATCTCCTCTCTTATATTTTAATACGAAATATTTTTCGGAGAGAAAATTATTAAAATCAAAATCCTCGTTTCATTATTTGATAAAAATCAAATATGAAAACCTGGAAATCCCTAAGTCTCTCCGAGGGTCCTTGAGTTGCTTAGGATTTTGAGGATTGTGAAAACGAAATGCAATAAAATATGATATGCATGCATGACCTATGTATAACATTCCAAATTGAAAATTTGAGATGTTACAATTATATCACAATTCGTATTTGAAGAAGTAAGATTTGGACTTAGGATTGGTGTGTTGTTTAGCTTCAAGAGTGGACTGCTGCTAGTGCGACACAAAGCAGCTACATAGATCGTAGTGTAGATATAACGAGAAAACCATAAGCATTAGGAGTAAAAGCAGCAAAGTGGAACTTGCTGGAATATATGTGCTAGTGTTGCCGGTACGGCTAGAAAGGCTTTGGATACCAGCTCTCTTCAACTGAAGGTGCAGTACTGTTAATACCAGTGTAACTCTTAAATGCGACACAGCTCCCCGCATTTCCTTGCTAATCTTATAGGATTCAAGTGGGCAGGCCACTACAATTCCTAGCCCTATGTTTATAAAATCCTATGAATCAAAGAGGCCCGAAGAGTTCAAAGTGTCCATCACAACCGACCGTATAGACCTCTACACTGCAAATGTCCCTGCTCATCTTCACTACAAGGAACATACTGTACTACTATCACACTCCCTCCGTTCCAAAATGTAAGTCTTTGTAGAGATTTCCACTATGGATCACATACATATGTATACAGATACATTTTAGAGTGTAGATTCACTCATTTTTCTCCATATGTAGTCCATGGTGGAATCTATACAAAGACTGGTGTTTAGGAATGGAGAGAGTACTTATTAAAGAATAACGGAAGAGGAACATGCTAAAGAAGAGCAAGAAGATTTTGGATAATAAAATGTTCGTTGCGCAGTGCCCACACATGATGAACCAGAGCGCATTAAGAATGCAACTCCCTGATGTCTCTCTATATGTGGTGCACGTGCTTTTCGAAAGTAAAGTAGGAACATTAGCTACCAACTAAACGTTATCTGTTTTAGTAATATCAGCATCATATCAGATTCCTATTTGAGCAACAAGTTTGGAATTATGAGTGGCACGTTGTTTAGGTTGATGGATTCAGGAGCAATGGTAAGTAACTATGATGATGGTACTGAATATAAAGGCATGTCTGCATGCAAGTCGCATGACTTTTGTCATTTGGGTTAGTCGACCATTTCAGGTGATTGGATGAAGATCCTACGTCTCCTAACCCTTCTTCTTCATCATCTCTGATTCTTCCCATACAGAACACCGCACGGGCCACCGGCCAACCACTGGCCCCGACCCCGCGCCCTCCCCTGAACCGCCCCAACCACCTGTGTTCCTCCGCCGCCTGACCCCCACCCGCGTTGAGTTTTCTTCGTTTGGCGAGGCCCCACCACCGCCCCCACAACCACCATCCCCACTCGAGCCCCTTCCTTCCCACCGGTAAACTCTGGCGAGCTCTCAAAAATCGACTGACCCAATTTTGAAATTTAGTCTACTGTCATTTAACTAGTGTGGAATATAAAATAGGAAAACCATAAGCATTGCGAGTATAGTGTTGAGTATGCCATGGCGGATATGAAGGTGCAAACCGTACAAAGGAAACTTCGCAACCAATGTTGCTTTCAAGTAACAAGTAAGAGATGGACAAGAAATCAGAGTAAAGCAGTGCCGATCTATTTTCTTGCTATGATAAATAAGTTGAGCAGATATGAAAGAGTATCGCCTCTGGTGCGGTGCCGTGTATTCATCTGTTGAGAATTTGACGGTGTTGCGATAGCGATGGCTGTCGGTGGTGTGGAAGTAGATCTAGGAGGGTACACGGTGGCGACAGAGCGCGGTGGACGAGATGGTCGTAGGAGCGGTGCCGGCAAGGTGGACGACGGCGGGGATGAAGAGAGAGGACGGGATGCAAGGATCCCGGTCCAAAGCCGTGGATGAGAAAGGTCGATCTCTTGTAATGGACGGGGACGTAGGGGTATCAGCTCCGGCATGGTGGAGGAGGACGGCGGTGGATGGGGTGGCGAATGGAGGAGGCTGGGGTGCAGAGGGTGTTTTGGCGCCCACGGAGAATGAATGGGGAAATGGAGGGAGAGTGGAAGGGGGGACCAAGTCTTCAGGGCAGGCTTGTCTCAAATGCGAGGAAATTTACAAACTTAGCCCCCCTTTAAAATTTCCTACATCACAATAATATTAGTCAGTTGGGGATAGGACGGTAATCTCGCATACACCGAATATTTGCCGACGAGAGTTTGTTTTTGGCGCCCACCGTGTATGAATCTAGGAGGGAGTCAATTTCGGCCAAGGAGACACTGTGTTTTGGCGCCCACCGTGTATGAATCCAGGTCAGAGTTAGTTATGTCACGTTTGAGTGAAATTACAAACCTACCCCTATCGAAATCTATAGAAATCGAGCTGATAGGCTTTGCGTGTCAGGGATAGGCAGTAATTTCCATCTCACATATTTTGGTTTCGGGCGGTTACTACGATTTTCCCCACTTCGTTCAAATTTTTGCAGAGCAAGAGTGCACGTTTACCGTGCCAACTCAATTCGAATCCATTTTGTATTCTATTTTTGTTCAGGCAGGATCTATTTTTGATTGGAATAAAATTCTATATACATCATTTTTATATATATTTTCAAAAGCACAACAAAGAATTCTGCTCCTTTATATGTATAATATGATTTACAAATACAATGATCTCAAAATCATAAGGTTGAATTCAAAAAATTTAAACCAAATTATGTTCTACTAAAATGTTTGGATCAGTAATATCTACATATTAAATAACATAGATGCACGTGAATTCATATGAGTATGCATGTTTGATGGATCAATTTTCAGTATGTATTACATGTATCATCATCTTGAATTCAAATATTTGAATCCCATTTATGTTGACTCCTTTCACGCCCATCTCTCTCGCATGCTCCTTCATGTAGCTATCACTCTCTTTTCTTCAGCTCACCGCACGCTCACTTCATGTTTCTCCTATCTTCGCAAACCTGGTCTCTCGACGTCTCCCTTGAGAAGCTTCACACTCTTCCTATCATTATACATTACATGGTTTTCATTATCTCTCACGTCTCTACCGTTCTCTGGTATCACTAGGTACCTAAGCTTTCTTTTTCACCGCCACACACATAGTCTCACTCGTCTTTCACTTTGTCTTTCTCTCCATGGGGTTCTCTCACACACCCTATATGTCTCTAGACATGATTCATACCACAAAAATTACTCTCTCCCACAGACACAATCTTTGTTGCCATCTCCGTCTTCATCCCAGTTATAAAACTGACATTATTAATTTGTTTACCGATCAAACCAACTCCCCCCCTCTCTCTCACACACACACAACTCCTGCTTCCACTCCCCTTCCCGACTACCGTCTCTCTCTCACACACAAAACTCTCGCTTTCGCACCCTCTACTCGTATTTTTCTCACAAACATTGATCGAATAGCCTCCAGATAGGTTTATACACCCGCACAGTCGTGCTTCCACTATCGCATACATGTCTCCCTCGCGCTCCTTGTCTCTATGTAGATTTTTTGTCCATTCTTGAGACACGCCCTCTCGATCATGCACACACACACTATCGCCTCATTTTGAGCTGATACCTCTCGCACACACACTCTTTGTGTCTTTGTCACACATGCACTCCATCCTCCTCCTCTCTCCCTCTCTCTCTCTCACACACACACAACATGCACACATGGACTTTTTGCAATAGCTAGCAAGATGCCCATGCCTTACACGGAACATCAAGATGCATTTGTATGAGTAGTTTATCTTGTGGGAGAAAAGGATGAATAAGGGAAGGCCTTATTTGCAAATGTGGAGAGGGGTGTGGGTATATTTTTGCAAAATTGACATAGTTTCCTTACTATCCGTCAAATATAAATCGGACGGCCTATATTGCAGGATGGCAGGCACACCATCATCACCAACTCTGTTTTTTTATCTCTACTCTTATAAAAAGCATAGTCTATGATGATGGTGTGCATGCCATCCTACAATATAGGTCGTCCGATCTATATCTAACTGATAGGAGGGAAACTATGGCAATTTACCCGCACTCCTCTCCACATTTGCAGATAAGGCCTTCCCTCGTTCATCCTTTTCTGCCACAAGATCTTGATGTTCCATGCAACGCACGGGCATCTTGCTAGTAAGATTAGAAATTAGAGATATACCACTTCTCGAATCTTGAAACCAACAATATTCCTCCCTTATCTCATCAAAACCGCCAAAGCAATATATATTGAGTGAAACATAACATATTTTTAGTGATACTAGGACAAATGCCCGTGCGTTGCAACGGGCGAAAAATATTGTAAATCCTGCTCCGTGTGAAATATGAAGTGTGGACGTAAAGAAGTCACGCTAACATCTGATAGAAGAGTAGTGTTGCATATAATAGTCTAGTAATCAGCTTTCTATTTTATATTTTGAAGAACACAAATATTCCTTTTCTTTTAAATAACTAAAAAAATCATATTTGATTAGAATTGAAACATGTTTTGAAAATGAAAAAAATGAACACAAGTTTTTTGTGAAAGAGAATTTTTAAAAATTTGTGATCAATTTTAAATGATTTTTTGTAAAAGTTGGAACATTTTTTTGGGAATTTCGAGCAATGTTTTCAAAAGCGTGAAAAACATGAATTTCGAGCAATATTGAAAAGCATGAATTTTTTAAAGCGAGAAGAATTTGAAACACTCTTTATCTTAATAAAACACATGCTCGGTGTCTGCAACTAAAAAAGGATTGTTGGCTCCATACCATGTAGTATAAAGTTGAGAAAGTCATAGGGATGTCCTTTGATGGCGCCTCCTTCAGCTTAGTACTATCATCATGTGGAAGAAGAATGGTGTAATTGTTTTCAGCGGGATATACAACTGTGGAATTGTTGTATACTATTCGAGAGTTTAATAACCAATCCAAAAGTTTCTCTTAGAAATTTTAAAAGATTTGCAAACGATTTTTTGGATGAAAGAGTAGTGGTGCATTGAAGTGGGATTTTTTATGTACAATTATTTATGTTAATTTCGAAAGCAAACATGTTTTTACTATATTAATTATATTTTTAGAAAATTTTGGTTATTTGATTTGCAACATTATATTCCATTTTTTTTGCACTGTGAACTTAGCCATCAGCAACATAAACAAGTAAGCTTTTCTCTGTCCCCCATTACAGGTAAATTTCGGGTGGACTGTAAAAGGAAAGCTAAATTTCAAGATGCACCATCGTTACATTCTTTCTACTCTTCACAAGAAATATTTATTTCCAATATTTCACTCATTTTAATTATTGTATCTGATGATGTATTCATAAAATGTGGTAAGCTAGAACATTAAACTACAACAGTAACAATAAAACAACAGCAAGTAAATCGGTGCTCATTTTTCTAAAAAAAGTAAATCGGTGCTTATTTAGAAAGAAAAGAATTGCAATCGATGCTAGCACGCATGGCAAGCTTGAGCAGCTTCTTTTTTTAGGGTTGCTCGAGCAGCTTCTGGTCGGTGCAGCCAATAAAGAAATCAATCCACACAAAAAAATCCCCACCAAGACCATTACTGCGTGGACATCGCCATTCCTCCAGCAGCAGTGTTGCTCTTCTTTCTCTTTCTCTTTATCCATCCACATCCAGACATCCAGTGCGCCGACGAACCCACCCATCAGCGGTGCTCTCCTTCCTCTCATCTCTATCCGTGCTCCAGCCACCCACCACCCACGCGCCCTTCTTGCTTCAGTCGACGGCGCCTCGTTCCCATCTCCCTTTCCTCCTCCACAACTAACCAAGCACCGCCCTCTCCTTGACCATGGCACCCGGATCTCCCTAACCAAGCCCTTGATCCTCCCTTCCCACCCGTGATGATCTGATTTCCTAGGCCATCTTGTCCGCGACTGACGGTTCACGTTCGTCGGCCGGTTGCAGCGCGGCTCCTATTGGCCGAGCCTGCGCGCGCGGGGGCTGACTGGGCCTATGGCTGAGGCGCGGCAGCGGTGTCTTGCTCACCGTCGAGCTCGACAGCTACTTGATGGGGCCGCGTGGATCTGCCCCGAGGCTCCGGGTCTGCGTGGTCATGTCCAGCACACCCTCCGATGGCGCCTTACTGCGGCGCTTCATGCCCAGATCTCGCCGGTTGGCGCGTGGATATGCGTGCACTCAGCTTGAGGTAGCACAAGGATGATGGGGCGGCTTGGATGGTGGCCCGTGCAGTGTGCAGCTGCCCTGTGAGCCTCGAGTTTTCCTTTCCCGAGAGTGTCCATCTATTATGACGGACAAATCTTTGTTCAATTTTCCTGAATCATCACCTTGTCTCTCAGCAGAACGCAGGCGTCCTGCGACGACGGCGCAGGGGGGTGCAGCATGGTGCGGAAGCCGGGGGCGACGACCTCGTGGCTCTTAGCGACGCCAAGCCACGCCTGGCAATCTGCCATCATCTGGATGCATGCCATGGTGGTTGCGCCCTCAAGCTCCAGCACAAGTCCCGCCTTCCCGCGCCGCGTTGCAGCCCGCGTTCCTCTGCTCCGACCGCACACCTCGCGCCGCAGCCCGAGTTCCTCTGCTCCGACCACACCCGACACCCGCGTCGGTGACCCCTTCGGCCCTCGCCATGCCGACAACCACCAAGAACCCCGCCACCTCCTCGCATTCTCTTGCTGCTCGTCGCCAGGAGCGCCGCCACCCTCCTAGGAGCCCTGTCGCCGTTCCCCTGGGACCCTTGCTCGATTACTTGGCTTCGAGGAGCCCCGTCGCTGTTCCCCTAGGACCCTCGCTCGATTACTTGGCTTCTGTAGAATGGACCCCGGCGACAAGCGGCGGTGAGTGGCCGGCGGTGGAGTCTGGGAATGGATAAGAGACCTTATAAAATAAGGAATATAAGGATTATGGGCTGAATTTCAACTACTACAGGGGCTATTTTGCAAAAACAAAATGTTTTCTCAGGAACACACTTTATATAGGACTGCGGGTTGCATTCGAATAAACTGAGGGACTTTTATGCAAAATCGCACACGACGGGCAGAAACCCAATTCTCTTTATTATTAGGTAAAGATACATATTTCAAAACTAGACTTTTTTTTCTATCAAATCGGTGAATATGTATTAATCTACTTTGATCGTGTGGCAACGCATTGGCACATTGCTAGTAGTTATTACTACTGTATAATTTTTTGGACACCAGACAAACGGTGGAGTACATATACGAAGAGAAGAGGTGCATGTACACAGTCGGTCTCTTGCTGTCTCGCACACATGAGAGTTACGTAAATGTGCGGTTAACAAATAAACCGTAAAACCCTAGGTGCACGATTGCTGCATGCGCGGGTACTGGGTACGTGGTGGAGCGCACCTTTGTAGGAATAGTCAGCTCGCATGATAATTTGATCCATAGGAGTTGATGGTCGGGACCACAAGTGAACGACCTGGAGGCGGTGGCTCGCCAGTTGCTACAGATCGAGTAGCCATGTTTTAAATATCATTTTTAGTGGGGTAAGAGTTCCGATTTTCAATGGCGCGTTATAAGTACTTAAGTAGTTTTTAGAACGATTGGTATGGAGTAAAAATGGAATTCATAACTACTACCTCCTTGGCGTATGGTTGTATGGTTTTATGTTGCAAGATGTTGAACCTGGTAGTTCTTGGGAAAATACTATGGTTTAGATGTTGCTTTTCAGTAATGAAAATCGGAAGGGGGGAACCCTTCTTCGATGAAAAAACTACTACCACCGTCCTTTTTTACTAGTCCCCATCGTATTTTGGATCAAAATCTGTCCATGAATTTTACTTGTTAAATGTGAATGAAAAATAGGATTTTGTTATACCCAAACAAAAAAGGACTGGAGGGAGTGATTGCTCTGACATGGACGTGACCTCTCATAGCGCAGGCTTGAACTGGCGCACTGGCCAAGAGGGCCTCACTCACCGCATGCCCGGCTGAACACACCTCATCTCCGCATGCAACCGGCTTTAGACTGCCCCGCCTGCCTCCATTGAATCCGCGCATGTGCCAGCAACACATCCTTCCGCGAGCCGACTGGCATTTTAGAATACAAAAAATGACGAAAATATATTAATTACGCATGGTCTTGACTTGTTGTGCTTGCACTGGTAGTAGGAACAAGATGTTCTTCTTTATTTATAACTCTCCTCACATTTTTTTGGCTTTGAAGTGAATCATGGTTGTGGACATTATCTATGAATGTGCAGATATCTATGAACATGAGTTTGATGTGGAAGTTGAACTTGGGATGTTGGGCTTGCGCGTGAACTATACCATGTCCAATGCTTCGTCTGTTATTATTTGGAAGTAATTGTTGTTATTACATGACCCTAAAAAAATATTTTGTGCCACATCAGTAGATGCACGGACATCACAACAGGCAGGTTGATTGGATAAACATTTGAACCTTTCTATTATGAAGGAAAATTTGTATTGACAACAGTTTTAGATAGAAGGAGACGCCTAGCCTGCTCTGCCTCTGCTAGCTTCTTTTTAGCTTCTTCCACCTCTTCTTTGGCTTGGGTGAAGAGAGCATCTGATTGCTCTTTTTGCTTCTTCAGGAACTCAACTACATTTTCAAGGGCTGATGCACACTTTCTTTCAGCCTTTACTAGAGCCATGAAGACACAAACAGTTGCCGACTCCACCTGGCTGTGTGTAATCCAGCATCATCTGGGAATTTGCACCTTGTGTCTAATCCAACATCATTAGGGAACTGGCACCTTGTGTGTAATCCAGCCTCATTTTGGAAACATGATCTTGAGGTTGACCATACTTCCCTCCTCACAGGAACTGCATCCTGACATGAAGTTACTTCTTTTTTAGATCAATACTCAGAGCAACACAGATCCATTTAGTAGAAGCCATATAAACAGGACTCAGAGAACTGAATTCAAAAGGAAAAATAAAAAAAGACTACAAGGTGAGAACACCCACTTCCTACATCAAGCTAAAAATGAAAGCATTAGGACGATTAAGACTCTTCTTATTACACATCAAAGAACACGAGGCTAAGAGAAACAGAAACTACGACATATACACATCAAAGAACACGAGGCTAAATGAAAGTAATTTAAATAGTGTTACTTACCAAAGCTCGTTTAGAGGTTCGGTGCAGCTCCTCCTTAACTTGCCACGCTCCTTGAATATGTCCCCAATATCTCGTGTTTGGTATTCATTGCTCCTCTGCATGTTCGCACTCGTGGTTTTAAAATCTCAACATGGCAAGAAAAATACACTACTCCCTCTGTCCCATAATATAAGAACGTTTTTGACACTACACTGTCAAAAACATTTTTATATTATGGGACGGAGGGAGTAGTAATACTCACGCATCTTGTGGGCAACATTAAAGCACTCGTCAGCCATGTTAGAGCATCTCCAACAGAAGCGCAATGCACGGTGCATTAAAAAATCATTTACAGCGTCGGAATAGCTAGTTTTTGCAGGCCCGGAGTGTTGAGATAGAGACTAGAGAGTAGAGACATAGTTCTTAGCATATATATATAGAATAGATAGATGAAAAATAGATAGTTCAACGACTCTTCGTCGTCCAACTCCTCATTGGTGATATCCTCCTCTGACGTCTCAATGTAGGCGTGAAGATACCGATCGTCGTCAGATTCCTAAGGCGACACTGCTCCTAGCCTCATGTTGAATTGAGCGTCCGCTTTTCATGTACACTTGTCCTCATGATAGGCGGCTTGCTCCGCCCTCCTCTTCTCCCTCTCCGCCCTCCTTTGCTCATAGAACTCACACTCGTTGATGATGTCCTGCGGGAAGTGCTGGCGCCACAGCTCCATGACTTCCTTGTCCATCTCGGCGATGCCGAGACAGTGCTCCTGCCTCCGGTTGTCGCGACGATCCTCGTCGGTGATAAGCCGCAGCAGAGGCGCAAGCTCCTGCGCCCGCTCCCGCGTCGGCATGTTGGGGAAGTTCAATGTTCTATGAGGCCACCGGAGGCTCTACACCGCTGCGTCGTACGCGTGGGCGGCCTCATTGGCGGTGTCAAAATTGCCGAGGCCGAGGTGCATCCCGCGGAAACGGATCTAGGTGGAGAAGCCTCTGGAGGGGTGCGCGCATACGCCGCGGTATCCCCAAGTTTGCCGGCGACGCGGCGGCATGGTGGCGTGGCGGCGGCGAGGCGAGAAAGAGAGGGGAGAGAGTGGTGGCGAGGCATAGAGCGGGGAGAGAGAGGTGGCGAGGCACAAAGCGGGGAGAGAGTGGTGGCAAGGCACAGAGCGGTGGGAGGGCGTTGGATTTTATTAAACGCGTCAGACGCCGCGCACCAAAACTAGCACGCGCCCGGCCGCTTTTTCCCTTGCGCGCGATCCTTTCCTGACGTCCCTGCTATCTCTACTCTCTTCTCTGTTATTATATTTATTTTATATTTAATATTCATATCTACTTTTTTCTTTAAAAAACAGAGTTGCTGATGATGGTGTGATTGCCATTCTGCAATATAGGCCGTCCGATTTATATCCGACAGATAGGAAGGAAACTATGGCAATTTTGCAGAAAGATATCCACACCCCTCTCCAGATTTTCAAATAAGGCCTTCCCCCGTTCATCCTTTTCTCCCACAAGATAAACTACTCATTCAAATGCATCTTGATGTTCTATGCAACGCATGGGCATCTTGCTAGTCCTAAAAAACTTTCCATCATTTGCCAAACTACTGGTTGCAGATGAAGAACCTACCCAAGCACAACGCGATACACGAGCGACGCACAATTACAAGCTTATATTCTGTTGGACAATGGAGGCTATAACCAATTACTTTTACGAGGACAATAACAACCAGGAAATTTGAACGGTAGGTATGAACAAAATTGGAACTGCACATGTACTGCTAAGTGATTCAATACACACATTACCAATCGAGGAGGAGAACGATGGTCGCGGCAGCCTCTATGCATCATGGTTGGCAACCAGGGTCCGTTCATTGTCCATGACGGTGGTCCTTCTGCGCTTGGCGTCGGCTTCCGGGAAGCAGATCCGAGACCGTGGAAGATGGTGCCGGGGAAGAAGCTCTATCTACGACGACGACGGTGGACCAGCTCCAATGCGGCATATGAGGTCGTCGATGAGGCAGATGCGATGCGGTGGACGAGTGCACTAATGTAGAAGGGGAGGAGCACGAAGGTTGCGGTGCCGTGGAGAAGTTTATTTTGCAGCGGGGATAGAAAATTGGGAGTATTCAGGTGTACTACTCTGGGTGCCGGGGTGGGGTTGGTTGGGTAGTGTGAACCTGAAGTTACGAAAACAGCCCCCTACCAAGCGTCATCCGTAGGCCTGTTCCAAAGGCTATGACGGTAACTTCGCACTACTCGAATCAAGGTCGCGGGAGATTTTCCCGGCGACCTCAAAATTTTGTGACACGAACTCCTCGTGTGGCGTCTTGGGTGATTGGGCAAAGCAACTAACGAGTAGTACTAGTAGTTAGTAGTACTAGTAACTACTAGTACTCCCTTCGTTTTTATTAACTCTGCATATAGCTTTAACCGAAGTCAAACTTCCTAAAGTTTGACCAAGTTTATAAAAAAATATACATTTACTATAACAAATATGTATGATGTGAAAGTACATTCAATAATGAATCTACTGGTATTTATTTGTTATTGTATATGTTAATATTTTTTGTTATAAACTTTCTGAGAGTTTACAAAACTTGACTTTGACCAATGCTAATACGCGGACTTAAATAAAAATGGAGGGAGTATACATTTGTTTTCTTAGTTTGTAGTGAATTAATCATTTGTTGTAATTGTGAAATAAATATATTAGGCTACTGACTTCGAATCTAATGGTCTACACAATTCAATAGTTACAATCATTGTTGAATTCCAAGACGTATACGAGGTCTATAGTACTTCACAATATGCTCAAACTCACATAATCCTAGTCAAATGAGAATCTAAATGCATTCGTAGTTATTACTTTGTAGGATGCAACAAAACCAACCATAACTCCACATCATCCATTATAAAAGCAACATTTTTAACACATCCCAATGTGTGAATGAAACATGTAGAGAGAGCTTGCGAAGATGGAGCAGATAGGGCAAGAAAGATTGTATGTATGTGGACGAGAGAGTAGGAGACAAACCTAACGAGAGAGAGAGAGATAGAGAGAGAGAGAGAGAAAGAGAGAGGAAGAAGTTAGGTCTAGAGAAAGATGGTGTCACAGCCATAGAGTATTGATTGTAATTAGTTGCATTTGCATCCATGCATCATGTTTGAGATTAAATGAATTTGAAATGGGGATGCTCAAACCCTAGCACCAGATGAAATTCAACTAGGTTCAAATTCAAATCTTTTCAATGAACCAAAATGCCCTCCAGAAAAGTTCATGATTTTTTATTAAGGTGAAAACCTCTGTCAAAAATGATGAACATATTTCTAGGACATCCTGGATTTTTGAATTAACTCATATTGTATTTGAATTGGAGGGATTTAACTCCTATAAATATTTTAAATGCTCTAATAATTCTGAAAATAGTTGAGGGCTGTTGGGAATAATCCAGTATGTGTCCACAATTTATTTCAGCATTTTATAAAGTGCTTTAGTATTTTACTAAATCCAAAAAACAAAGAAATAAAATAGAAAAACAGAAATAAAGAGAGAGAGAGAGAGAGAGATCTCACCTGGGCCTACTCACCTGGCGGCCCAGCTCACTGGACCAGCCCACCTGGGCTCCCTGTCGCCTTACTCCTCGCGCTAGTAGGCGAGGGCGCGTGCCCGACGCGCGCAACCACACGCCCAAGCCACCTCCTGGTTGGCTTCCTGCATCCCTGATGATCTGGACGCGTCCACGCGTGCCGCGCCACCTCTCCGACCGCCTCTCACTCCCCCTGGAATTCTCTCCCCTCCCATGGCTCTCTCCCTCGCGTCACCCGAGTGCCACCGCCGCAGTCAGTACCATTCACCACGCCCAGAGCCACTGCCACATCTCCCGGTCGTGTCCAGGCACTCCGCCTTGACGCCCTCGTCCTCTCCGTCTACTCACGCGATGTCGGACGCCTCGAAGTGCCGCCCCCAACGGCTTCTTCTTCCTCGGGTCGCCGAGATCGCCTCTGCCGTCCTGCTCACTTCAGACCTCCTCCGAGCTCGTCGTCTGCATTGCTGCACTCTCTATGATCCACTGACCCAACCCCCCCCTCTGATGTGCTCCGTTTGCATGCCGTAGCCGCCGTTAACCGGCGAGAGAAACCTGCCGCCGCTCGAGCTCGCCCTCGGCGTAGCTCCGATGACCATTTGGTCACACACCGGTGCCCAAAGCACTCACCGCACCTCGTAGCGCCTCGCTACTGCATCCGTTCGCCTGCTAGCGCGCTGCAGCAGCAGCAAAACCACTCTTGTCCGAGTTCCGGCCACCGCTGTTGAGGTCGCGCCGCCGTTTCCGTCCACCCCAACTCCGGCCAAGGTCACTGTTGGACGCGCCGCATCGTGGCCGTTCCAACGAGACCAACCCCTCTTGCCTCCATCACCGGAGTTGTCCGGACAAGCAATGTCGTCGCCTCTGCTTACGCCGGCGAGTAACCGTCGGCCTAATCCGGACATTAGGAACTAATTACCAATTAGGTTAACACCTGAGCCAATGATAGCCGGTCCCCACTGGTTTAATTAACCTACTAATGAAATTAGTTAGACTTAATTTGATTCCAGTGGACCCACACGTCAGCATTGACTTTGCTGATGTGGCCTTTGACCGGTCCCACCTATTTGTGACTCAAGCTAGCACTTTGTGACTGACTAGTGGGACCCACTGGTCAAGTTTGCCCTGGACCGGCCCTGTTGACTGGGTGACGTCATAGTGATGCAGTGATGACACAATAAATGTTTTCTGGAATTTAAATAAATCTAAATGATTTATTTATATTTTGAAATTTGCCTAAACTTCCAAAAATCATAGAAAATAAACTGTAACTCCAAATGAAATAATTTATATATGAAAAATTATCAGAAAAAATCCAAAGAATCTGTTTATAGCATTTTCATGCATGTTTGAGTAACTTAAAGCTAATGTATATGACAATTTGAATTAATGGCATTTGAAATGCCTTATGTGGAGTTTGAATTTGAATCTAGTGTTCAAACCAACTCCATTTAAATCGTTGCTAGCTGCATTAGCTCAAATCACAGCATATTGCCATGTCATAATCATGCATCATATTGTGGCATTGCATTGATTGTGTTCTTTCTCTGTTTGCCAGTATTTGTCCCCTCTCAGTGGACGTAGTTTCGACAATGAGTTTGATGACACCGATGAAGCGCTATACTATCTTCAGAAGTGCCAGGCAAGCAAAACCCCCTTGTTCATTCCGATACAATCCTACTCTCTCACTCTTGCTCTCTTTTACTGCGTTAGGACAACAGTGATTCAACTGTTACATGCTGCGGTAGTTGAACCCCTTTCCTCTGCATGACCTGTCACTGCCACAGTAAATAGATGAAACCCACTAGCATGAGTAGGAGTTGTTTGAGCCTTGATGTGCCTACTCATTCATGCTTGTTTTTCATGCCTGCTACTGCTTAGAGTTGAGTCAGGTCTGATTCATCGAGGATGAATTGGAATGGTGATGAACATGTCCTACTGTGTGTGAGCTAAGTGTGTGAACATGATTTGGTAAAGGTATCGATGAGAGGCCATGTAGGAGTACATGGTGGGTTGTTTCATTGGAACCATCCTTAGGAACTGAGATCTGTGTATGTGATTTAAAATCAACTACGACCATGCGTTGGGCCCGAAAACAATGGACCCTCTTGACTTATCAACCGCCCATGTCCTCTGTCCAGGAGTTGCAAGTAGTTTCTCATGTTTGTAGTATGTTGGAGGCCGTGCGCAGCACTGACCCGAGGGGTGGGCTGTGATGCGGTAGGCACGTGGCCCAGTGTACCGAGTCGCCCGTTTGGTGACCCGGGAACCCTGTACACATCGTTTGGGGCCGCTGAGGACACCCTGGCTGGATTTCCTTGCGGATGGAACCCTAATAGGCGATAAACATAGAATAGGGACTTGTGTGGTTAGTTAGGTCGTGGCCGACACCCTCGCTGGGCTTCCGCTTGAAGGTTGCCGAGTACCTGTCGTGTAAACGACAGTAAGTGGTGAGAGCGTGTGTGAAGAAGTACACCCCTGCAGGGTTAACATCATCTATTCGAATAGACACATCCGTGGTAAAGGAATACTTGGTTGCTTATATAGTTCATAGACAAGTGAAAGTGGATACTCTAAAATGCGCAAGATAAGCGTGAGTGCTATGGATGACGTTCTCGTAGGAAGACGGGAGCAGATCCATAGTGGTGTATTGATTTCATGAATATGTGGACTCGTGTGCGCCACCCCAAAAGAGTCACTTGCAGACGTAGTTCAGGATAGCCACTGAGTCAAAGATGGGTTGCTGCAGTTAAACTCCACCACCCCCTTCGTTGATACTCATGCATATGTAGCTAGTTCTGATGTAAGTCTTGCTAGGTACATTTGTACTCATGTTTGCTTAATTTATATTTTTTGCAGAGAGACTTCAGTCTCACTAGTAGTTCTGCGTGGACTTCGACATCTAGCTTGTTATCTCAGCTACGATCTTGTGCCCTCGGCAGGGTCTTGTCGATAGTCAGGCTTCTCAGCCTTTTTCACTTGTAGTTGTCTGTACTCAGACAAGTTAAGCTTCTGCATGTGCTTGTTGCTTGTATGACATGAATGCTGGGTCATCTGACCCATGTTTGTAATATCTGGCTCCTGGGAGCCTAATGAATAAATACTTTGTGTCGTAGAGTTTTGTTGTGATGCCATGTTGTATTGCCAGATATCATGCATATTGTGTGTATGTTATTGAAATGCTTGATATGTGTTGGATACGACAACCTAGTTGTTTATTCTTGGTAGCCTCTCTTATGGGGAAATGTCTCCTAGTGCTCCCATTGAGCCATGGTAGCTTTCTACTGGTACGGAACACTTAGGCTGGCCGTCATGTGTCCTTCTTCATTCATGTGTCTGTCCCTTCGGGGAAATGTCACATATTGTTCCTTTAAGTCCTTGTAGCTTTCTACAACTTGGGTTCATACATTGATGACCGACACGTTCATTGTTGGGTCATGTATGCATGCCCTGTAAGTTAGTGCCACTTTGGATTCCCGACTAGTCATGTCGGCCCAGGATCCCTGTCATATGGATGCTAGCGACACTATCATATACATGATCCAAAAGGCGCAAATGGTCCCGGGCCAGGTAAGCTGGCACCCGTGAGAATACCGTGCATGAGGTCGCAAAGTAATGTGATGCGTTACATGCTAGATCGGTGTGACTTAGGATTGGGGTCCCGACAGTTTTCGTATCAGAGCCTAACTGCGTGTAAGATTACAAAGCTAAACTAGTCGAAGTTAAGGCTAGAAATGCTTTAGTTATATAAGGGAATTGATTGTGGAAGGGAACGTTAGGCTCTTTTTCCTCCTTTACCTTATGCCCTTCTTATCCGAGTCAACCTCTTCCTTTCTATTGGGATTAAGAACTAGGCTTCTTGTCTTTCTATCAGGATCACATGTTACTAATCCGTAGACTCATAGGATTGATGGATTGAAGCCTCAGTTCAGTTACTAGTACTTCTATGTGTTAACAGTTGGTCTCAAAACCTTGATATTGTGATGTTGAATGGTTATGCAACCATTTTGCAGGATATCTCGAATCTTTCTGAGCATTTACAGTCGTTATGCTGTCCGAGTCATCCCAGGTTTTTAAATAGTCTGATGCATTTGCAAATCCCTTCTTTCCATTCTTGATGTTCCTTTGGGACAGATTAACCACACTAATCATCGAGTTGAGGTACTCTGTTGCCTCGGCGTATACATTGAAGCCATTATTACGACCCTAGGCATCTTAGGGAACGACTTAGTAATCTAGCAATGCTTTGTATCCCAAGTGTGATGATTCTGGCCATCATTATCGAAAGCATCCCGTGATGTTATTAGTTAGTAGGTATTCTATTCCTGGGTTCTTGACCCAAGATTCACCCTACTTACCTCCTGTTGATAGTGTTTGCTCGTCCCTTAGGATATTAGCAACCTTTGTGATAGTCTTCGTGATCTGTGGTGTATCGTTCTTCCAAACACCATGAACCATCCTTGGCAGAAGTTCTCCTAAACCAAAAGATCACAATAAGAGTGCTCTTGATAAGTTCTTCATCCTATATTATGACTCTGCCAGATCTACCTTTCTGCATGGGTTATCTTGAAGAAATATGTTGAGCTTTATTCGACATATTAATCCATGCATCCACAACTCAGAAAGTTGTATGACCCTTGAGTTGTCCCTCATTAGACGTATTCCAGCCTTCTTTTATTAGTTGATAGTCAAGAGTATGTGTGCATTCGTGTTCATCGATGCTTATTATTCTTGCGGTCCATCAAGACATTCTATTCCGGAATGACTAGGAAAAACAAACTCCAGTACCTCATCCATATATAGGATTGGGTCAAGGTAGTTGTATTCCGCAGATCAAAATGCCAATCCAGCTTTTGTTCTGTTCTACCCTAGAGTAATACAATCTTTATATCAAGAATGTCGTGGGAATTGCGCCACCTCCTATGAATTCTTGATGCAGTGATACTTCTCTCCATCATCATTCATTTCTTGGTCCCGTGTTATTGCAACCAGAATACCTAAAAGTGAACCATAATGTGTGAAATCAATACTCCTAGCAACCATATTGCTTGGTAGTTAATGGACGATAAATTTCATTCTTAGCGTGTTGGTTATTGAATCACCATAGTACGATTGATCATGCTACCTAGTCCTTACTTCGGGTACACTCTTCAATCAGTGAGTTAGGATTGTATCAATCCCTTGCCCCTTTGATCATATTGTCTTGCCCTGAAAAGCAAGATTGTTCTCGAGCTTAGTAATATATCGGTGGTCCGAGATTTCCCGAATATCTCCTCGGAAGTATCACCAGGTTGACCCCTGACCGTTATGTTGAGCTCGTGATCAAGTTGGTTTATCTCTCTAAACCACCCTTTCTCCAAGATTATGTGTTGGATACCCTGAACTAGTTGGTTGAGCTAAACACCAACTTGGAGAGTTGGAAGATGGAAGCTTGTCCGACTTAGTTCATCACTAAGGGTTATCTTTTTGTGCGTGTGTTGACGAAAGATGATATCCTCATTGATTGATCCTCGTGATAGTTGTCGGTGCTATTGTCTTATCCAATCTTTGATTTGAGCATGGGCTATTGTCAAATCAAATCAGTACCAACGATGTTCATAATGTTGTCTTACTCGTGGTTTATCCTCGAGCATGCACCATTATATCTTTTGGTCTGACCAATGCTATCACCTTGTTCACATAGTTGTGGAATTCCATTTATATGGAAACCAGGATGAATTGTTGTTGACCCCATCGACAACATTCCTATCTTCTCCATGATATTGTGCGACATTAAGCTAGCGTTGGAAACTTTTATAAGCATAATCTTCATGCCCCATGCATGAAGTATATGTTTGGTGTACGAAGTGACTTCCTCTAATTCATGTGCATTCGATGCAAGTTGCCGCCGTGAATTCGAGAAAGCTTGTTTTTGCTTCCTCCAGAACCATCCCAAGTTATTCATGCATATGTGCAAAGTATTCTATGGTTTGGAGACTTGCAACCTTCATTCTATATGTATCCCTAGCATGCCAAGCCACTGATTGATTTGTTCAAGATAAATGAGTCTGTTCTAAAGTATTAATCCTTTAGACTTCCGTGCAAAGACTTCAATATCATTAATTATGGTTCCCACCTGAACTCGATAGTGTTTTATTGCAAGACTACTATGTGGTCATGCCTGTCTACGACAGCATGTTCACATGTGTGTAGTAGAACCAGCTCATGTTCTGGAGCTTTCTATCATTGTTCATTTCCCGAGAATCGCGCGACGTCATCTCGTCAGTTTGTGTTGCTACCTTTCCTTTTCCAGACATGTTATCTGAACTATTCTGTTACCAACCAGATCTGAATCTCAGGCAGATATGATGGTTGGAATTCTCCCAAGATCTATGATGTGGGTCCCGACAAGGTTGATGTTCTAGCCAACACACCTAGCCAGAAGATCTATCATTGCAGTATCTTGATTGAGCAAGTTGACCATCTTCTCCATGAGGATTTCGAGTGACTTATTATAGAAGTTGTTCCTTATGGATCCTTTGTATTCTGAAGTCCGACCTTTACTTGATGGCTATCTTGATGCTTTTAAGCATGACCGTGGTAACTAGTACATCCAGGAGAACATTAGAAGCGGAGTGCTAAATGTCTCTCGATCGATCATCCAGGTCTTGATCCTTGGCAATGCTAAGGACAAACCTGAGAAAGTGATGTCCTCCTTTGCATCCGCATCCTCCATCGTTATTCATCATGGTGGTATGAGGTGTCACCAAGATCTTTGGCACAGATATTGGTAAGACCTTGATGAGTAAGGAAATGCTCAAGTTCTTGAGAGCACGCTCAGTCACTGGGTTATATCCTCGGCATCATCTGGAATGTGCGTTCCGTTTGCTGAGTTGTCTTATAACTCTAGTTTTCTTTCCAAACTGAGTATGCCATTTCTCCGAACTCCTTCAAACGATCGTTTGTGATTTTCCTAGGGCTGCTTTAGAGAGTTTCAATGATTTCTATATCAAAAGTAATTCTTTCTGCCACTCAAGGGAATATTTCTATGAGTCACCTCTCCCAAGGTGTTCCGTTATGGAGTCATAGTAATTGACTCCCAGCTACTTTGAAACTATTCACCATCTTACTTAAGTGTGGAATTGATGCCCACCAACTTTAACCTTTGTCATATGTTTCCTCCATCCATCTCGATGTGTGTTTTGTGTTTCAACTCAAGAGATGCTCCAACTTCTCATTCCATGAGTTGATCGTGTATCATCTTTGTGAAGATCGAATTCTGCCGAGTTCCCTCTCTTCCATCATCGTAGTTGGATGAAGATCTCGAAAGCAAGGATGTAAAGATCAATATGCTGCAATGGATCAACATCTTCGAGAAGGGAAATTGGATCATGAAGGTTGTGTTAACTTTGTGTCCCCTCTATCTTCTTACCCTATGCTTGAATCTCGGGACGAGATTCTTGTTTAGTGGGGGTGAGTTGTCACAGCCCTAGAGTATTGATTGTAATTAGTTGCATTTGCTTCCATGCATCATGTTTGAGTTTAAATGAATTTGAAATGGGGATGCTCAAACCCTAGCACCAGGTGAAATTCAACTAGGTTCAAATTCAAATATTTTCAATGAACCAAAATGCCCTCCAGAAAAGTTCATGCTTTTTGATTAAGGTGAAAACCACTGCCAAAAATGATGAACATATTTCTAGGACATCCTGGATTTTTGAATTAACTCATATTGTATTTGAATTGGGGCATTTAAATCCTATAAATATTTTAAATGTTCTAATAATTCTGAAAATAGTTGAGGGCTGTTGGCAATAATCCAGTATGTGTCCACAATTTATTTCAGGATTTTATAAAGTGGTTTAGTATTTTACTAAATCCAAAAACAAAGAAATAAAATAGAAAAACAGAAAGACAGAGAGAGAGATCTCACCTGGGCCTACTCACCTGGCGGCCCAGCTCGCTGGCCCAGCCCACTTGGGCTCCATATGGCCTTCCTCCTCATGCCAGTAGGAGAGGGCGCGTGCCCGACCCGCGTAGCCACACGCCCGAGCCACCTCCTGGCTGGCTGCCTGTATCCCCGAGGATCTGGATGCGTCCACGCGTGCCACACCACCTCCCCGACCGCCTCTCACTGCCCCTGGACTTCTCTCCCCTCTCCTGGCTCTCTCCCTCGTGTCACCCGAGCGCCACCGCCGCCGTCAACGGCGTTCACCACGCCCAGAGCCACTACCACGTCTCCCCGTCATGTCCAGGCGCTCCACCCAGACGCCCTCGTCCTCTTCGTCGACTCACGCGATGCCGGACGCCTCGAATTGACGCCCCCGACGCCTTATTCTTCCTCGGGTCGCCGAGATCCCCTCCGCCGTCCCGCTTGCTTCGGACCTCCTCCGAGCTCGCCGTCTGCACTGCTGCACTCTCTATGATCCATTGACCCAAACCCCCCTCTTCTGTGCTCCGTTTGCACGCCGTAGCCGCCATTCACCGAAGACCGAAACCCGCGGCCGCCCGAGCTCACCGTCGGTGTAGCTCTGATGACCATTTGGTCATGCACCGGTGTGCAAAGCACTCATCGCACCTCGTAGCGCCTCGCTAGTGCATCTGTTCGCCTGCTAGCGCGTAGCAGCAGCAAAACCACAGTCGTCCGAGCTCCGACCGCTGCTGTTGAGGTCGCCGCCGCTGTTTCCGGCCACCCCAACTCCGGCCAAGGTCGTCGTTGGACGGGACGCATCGCGGTCGTTCCAACGAGACCAGCCCTGCTTGCTCCCGTCGCCAGAGTTGGTCGAACGGGCAACGCCGCGCCTCTGCTTACGTCGGCGAGTAACCATCGTCCTAATCCGACCATTAGGAAGTAATTACCAATTAGGTTAACACCTGAGCCAATGACATCTGGGCCCCACCAGTTTAATTAACCTACTAATGAAATTAGTTAGACTTAATTTGATTCCAGTGGACCCACACGTCAGCATTGACTTTGCTGACGTGGCCTTTGACCGGTCCCACCTGTCTGTGACTCGAGCCAGCACATTGTGACTGACTAGTGGGACCCACTGGTCAGGTTTGACCTGGACCGGCCATGTTGACTGGGTGACGTCACGGTGACGCTATGAAGACACCATAAATGTTTTCTGGAATTTAAATAAATCTAAATGATTTATTTATTTTCTGAAATTTGCCTAAACTTCCAAAAATCATAGAAAACAAACCGTAACTCCAAATGAAATAATTTATATATGAAAAATTATCAGAAAAATCCAAAGAATCTGTTTATGACTTTTTCATGCATGTTTGAGCTACTTAAAGCTATTGTATATGACAATTTGAATTAATGGCATTTGAAATGCCTTATGTGGAGTTTGAATTTGAATCTAGTGTTCAAACCAACTCCATTTAAATCGTTGCTAGCTGTATTAGCTCAAATCACAGCATATTGCCATGTCATAATCATGCATCATATTGTGGCATTGAATTGATTGTGTTCTTTCTATGTTTGCCGGTATTTTTCCGCTCTAAGTGGACGTAGTTTTGACGATGCTTTTGCTGACACCGGTGAAGAGCTATACTATCTTCAGAAGTGCCAGACAAGAAAAAACCCCTTGTTCATTCTGATGCAATCCCACTCTCTCGCTCCTGCTCTCTTTTACTACATTAGGACAACATCGATTCAACTGTTACATGCTACAGTAATTGAACCCCTTTCCTCTGCATGACCTGTCATTGCCACAGTAAATAGATGAAACCCACTAGCATGAGTAGGAGTTTTTTGAGCCCCGTTGTGCCTACTCATTCATGCTTGTTTGTCATGCCTGCTGCTACTTAGAGTTGAGTCAGGAATGATTCATCGGGGATGAATTGGAATGGTGATGAACATGTCCTACTGTGTGAGCTAATTGTGTAAACATGATTTGGTAAAGGTATCGATGAGAGGCCATGTAGGAGTACATGGTGGGTTGTTTCATTGGAACCGTCCTTAGGAACTGAGATCCTTGTATGTGATTTAAGATCAGCTACTACCACGCGTTGGGCCCGAAACCAATGGACCCTCTCGACTTATTAACCGCCCCTGTCCTTTATCCAGGAGTTGCAAGTAGTTTCTGGTGTTTTTAGTATGCTGGAGGATGTGCACGGCGCTGACCCGAGGGGTGGGCTATGGTGCGGTAGGCATGTGGCCCGTTGTACCAAGTCGCTCGTTTGGTGACCCGGGAACCCTGTACACATCGTTTGGGGCCATTGAGGACACCCCAGCTGGATTTCCTTGCGGATGGAACCACACCCCGGCTGGATTTCCTTGCGGATGGAACCCAAATAGGCAATAAACCTGGACTAGGGACTTGTGTGGTTAGTTAGGTCGTGGCCGACACCCTCACTGGGCTTCTTCTTGAAGGTTGCCGAGTACATGTCGTGTAAACGACGGTAAGTGGTGAGAGCCTGTGTGAAGAAGTACACCCCTGCAGGGTTAAGATCATCTATTCGAATAGCCGCATCCGTGGTAAAGGACTACTTGGTTGCTTATACAGTTCATAGAAAAGTGAAAGTGGATACTCTAAAATGCGCAAGATAAGTGTGAGTGCTATGGATGGCGTTCTCGTAGGGAGACGGGAGCAGATCCATAGTGGTGTATTGATTTGGTGAATATGTGGACTCGTGTGCGCCACCCCAGAAGAGTCACCTACAGACGTAATTCAGGATAGCCACTAAGTCAAAGCTGGCTTGCTGCAGTTAAACTCCACCACCCCCTTTGTTGATACTGATGCATATGTAGCTAGTTCTGATGTACGTCTTGTTGGGTACATTTGTACTCACGTTTGCTTAATTTATGTTTTTGAAGAGAGACTTTAGTCTCACTAGTAGTTCCGCGTGGACTTCGACGTTTAGCTTGTTACCTCAGCTACGATCTTGTGCCCTCGACAGGGTCTTGTAGATAGTCCAGCTTCTCAGCCTTTTTCATTTGTAGTTGTATGTACTCAAACAAGTTAAGCTTTCACATGTGCCTATTTCTTGTATGACTTAAATGCTGGGTCATCAGACCCATGTTTATAATATGTGGTTCGTCGGAGCCCAATGAATAAATACTCTGAGTCATAGAGTTTTGTTGTGATGCCATGTTGTATTTGCACATATCAAGCATATTGTGTGTATGCTATTAAAATGCTTGGTATGTGTTGGATCCGACAACCTAGTTGTTTATTCTTGGTAGCCTCTCTTATGGGGAAATGTCTCCTAGTGCTTCCAATGAGCCATGGTAGCTTGCTACTGCTCCGGATCACTTAGGCTGGCCGGCATGTGTCCTTCTTCGTTCCTGTGTCTAGCCCTTCAGGGAAATGCCACGCATTGTTCCTTTAAGTCCTTGTAGCTTGCTACGACTTGGGTTCATACATTGATGACCGACACGTTCGTTGCTGGGTCATGTATGCCTGTCCCTGTAAGTTAGTGCCACTATGGATTCACGACTAGTCATGTCGGCCCGGGTTCTCTGCCATATGGATGCTAGCGACACTATCATATACGTGAGCTAAAAGGTGCAAACGGTCCCGGGCCAGGTAAGGTGGCACCCTGGGAATACCGTGCGTGAGGCCGCAAAGTGATATGATGCATTACATGCTAGATCGGTGTGACTTAGGATCGGGTTCCTGATAGATGGAGACATGTAATATACGTGAGATGCGTGTGCATCTGGATTCTGTACACATGGAAGGAGAAGAGACAATAGGTTTGATGAGAGAGCTGGAAAAACACGGACGAGAGGGGAAGGATCTCGTGGGTTGAGGGATTGATAATTTTGTGCGGGAGAGAGAGAGAGGGGGGAGGATTCAATCAGCCGTCGTCACATCATCCTGCTTCCAAGTGGCCCCGCATTCTCTAGTGTAGTGTGGTCGCCGTCTTCGATCTCCTCGATGCCCTCTTTGAATATTGAGGTGCTGTGCATGCTGGGGTGCAGAGAAGCACAAGTGAGAGTGGTTTCCATATAACCATGGATGGGGATGAATTGTGTGCTTAGGGGAGGGGGAGTGTGTGTGTGTGTCAGATATTGAGAGAAATCAAACCTATGGAGAGAAATGTGCGTGTATGTGACGGAAAGCTACATGCTAAATCAAACCTATCCGTCTGTTTTCTCTCAATGAGAAGGGTGAATTGGATGCCATCTCTCAAATTCCATTCGTTTGCGAATATCAAGACGTCTTTCCAGAAGAGCTCCCAGGAATGCCTCCGCACCGGCCAGTGGAATTCGTTATTGAACTTGAGCCTGGCACGGAACCTGTGTGCAAACGTCCTTACAAGCTCGGACCTGAAGAGTTGAAGGAGCTGAAGAAGCAACTCGACGAGCAAGAAAGAATGGGTCTCATCCGGCCTAGTACTTCTCCGTGGGGTTGTGGTGTTCTTTTTGTGAAGAAGAAGGATGGAACGGACCGACTTTGTGTTGATTACCGTCCAGTGAACAAGAAGACCATCAAGAACAAATACCCACTTCCCAACATCAATGAGCTGTTCGAACAACTCAAAGGTGCCCAAGTATTCTCCAAGCTTGATCTCCGTATGGGTTATCACCAGATTCGCATTCGTGAAGAAGATATTCCCAAGACAGCATTCAGAACAAGCTTTGGTTCATATGAATACACTGTCATGTCTTTTGGCCTCGCCAACGCTCCTCCGACGTTCTCTTGCATGATGAACTTCATCTTCAACGCCTACACCAATGACTTCGTTTTGGTCTATCTCGACGACATTCTGGTTTTCTCCAAGAACATGGAAGATCATGCCAAGCACTTGCGTTTGGTTCTTGATAAGCTCAGGGAACATCAGTTCTACGCCAAGTTCTCCAAGTGTGAATTTTGGCTCGATGAGGTTCTTTATCTTGGTCATATCATCTCTGCCAAGGGCATTGCCATGAATCCCGAGAAGGTATCCGCAATTGTGAATTGGGAACCTCCTTAGAATGTGAAACAACTCCGCAGTTTTCTCGGTCTCGCAAGCTATTGCCGAAGATTCGTTGAAAACTTTTCCAAGATCGCGAAGCCTCTCTCTAATCTTCTTCAGAAGCACGTCAAGTATGTTTGGTCTCCAGAGTGTGATATTGCTTTCAAAACTCTGAAAGAGAAGTTGATCACTACTCCAGTTTTGACTCCGCCTGATGAATCCAAGCCGTACGAGGTCTTTTGTGATGCCTCTCTCCAAGGTCTTGGCGCAGTATTGATGCAAGAGAAGAAAGTTGTTGCTTATACATCTCGCCAGTTGAATCCTAATGAGAAGAACTACCCCACTCATGATCTAGAGTTGGCGGCAGTTGTGCATGCTCTTTTGACTTGGAGACATCTTCTATTGGGAAGAAAAGTGGACATTTTCACTGATCACAAGAGTCTCAAGTACATCTTCACTCAGCCTAATCTCAACCTCAGGCAAACTCGATGGGTCAAAATGATTCAAGAGTATAATCCGAGTATTGAGTATACTCCAAGCAAGGCCAATGTGATTGCTGACGCTTTGAGCAGAAAGGCCTACTGCAACAGTCTGATTCTCAAGCCTTATCAACCCGAGCTTTGTGAAGCTTTCCGCAAACTTAATCTGCAAGTTGTTCCTCAAGGTTTCCTCGCCAACCTTCAAGTCTCTCCTAACTTAGAAGACCAGATTCGCCAAGCCCAACTTCTTGATGCTATGGTGAAAAAGGTGAAGTTTGGGATTGCCAAGAGTCAGTCCAAGTACAAGTGCTACCGCCTTGATGACAAGGACACTCTCTTCTTCGAGGATCGTATTGTTGTGCCCAAAGGTGAACTTCGTAAGGTGATCATGAACGAGGCTCACAATTCTCTCCTCTCCATCCACCCTGGGAGCACGAAGATGTATCAGGACCTCAAGCAAGCTTATTGGTGGACTCGAATGAAGCGCGAGATCGCTCAATTCGTGAATGAATGTGATGTCTGCAGAAGAGTGAAGGCAGAACACCAAAGGCCAGCAGGTCTCCTCCAACCTCTTGCCATTCCAGAATGGAAGTTTGACCACATTGAAATGGACTTCGTGACTGGGTTTCCAAAGTCCAAGCGTGGCAATGATGCTATATTTGTTGTCATCGACAAACTCACCAAAGTGGCTCACTTTCTGCCTATCAAAGAGTCGATCACTGCAGCTCAATTGGCGGAACTCTATACTTCTCGAATTGTCTCTCTGCACGGTATTCCTCAAGTGATCTCTTCAGACCGTGGCAGCATCTTTACCTCGAAGTTTTGGGATTCTTTTCAGAAGGCCATGGGCACCAACATCCGCTTCAGCACTGCTTTCCATTCTCAAACAAGCGGTCAAGTCGAGCGCGTCAACCAGATTCTTGAAGATATGCTCAGGGCTTGTGTGATCTCCTTCGGCATGAAGTGGGAGGATTGTCTTCCTTATGCTGAATTCTCCTATAACAACAGTTTTCAAGCAAGTTCGGGCAAGGCCCCATTTGAAATTCTATATGGCAGGAAGTGTCGTACCCCTCTCAACTGGTCTGAAACCGGTGAACGTCAGCTGCTGGGTAATGACTTAATCACAGAGGCAGAAGAAATGTGCAAAGTCATTCGTGATAACCTCAAAGCAGCCCAATCCCGCCAGAAGAGCTACTATGATAGTAAGCACCGTGATTTGGCTTTCGAGACCGTAGATCATGTTTACCTCCTTGTCTCTCCTATGAAAGGTACTCGTCGCTTCGGTATCAAAGGGAAGCTTGCCCCTAGATACGTGGGATCTTTCAAGATTGTCAGCAAGAGAGGCGACCTCGCCTATCAACTCGAGCTTCCTTCAAACTTTGCCAATGTTCATGATGTGTTCCATGTCTCTCAACTTCGAAAGTGCTTCAAGACTCCTGACCGCACCGTCAACTTCGAGGACATTGAGATCCAAGAAGATCTCTCCTATCGTGAGCACCAAATTGCTATTCTTGAAGAGACTGAACGCAAGACTCGCAACAAGTCAATCAAATTTCTCAAAGTCAAGTGGTCACACCATTCCGACCGTGAAGCTACCTGGGAACGCGAGGATCACCTCCGTTCTGAGTACCCGGAGTTCTTTCAGTCCTAGATCTCGGGACGAGATCTTTTCGTAGTGGTGGAGTGTTGTAACACCCCGGATGTAACTTTCCCAATTTGTACTCCAACTCTTGCCGTTTCCGGCGTTAAGTTATATTTATTTCTCGGGTTCGGGTCTTTGTCTCCGTGTGTTGTTTTCGTTTTCATGCATCTCATATCATGTCATCATGTGCATTGCATTTGCATACGTGTTGATCTCATGCATCCGAGCATTTTCCCCGTTGTCCGTTTTGCATTCTGGCGCTTTGTTCTCCTCCGGTGGTCATTTCTAGCTTTCTTTTGTGTGTGGGGATTAAACATTTCCGGATTGGACCGATACTTTCCAAGCGGCCTTGGTTTACTACCGGTAGACCGCCTGTCAAGTTTCGTATCATTTGGACTTCGTTTGGTACTCCAACGGTTAACCGAGGGACCGAAAAGGCCTCGTGTGTGTTGCAGCCCAACACCCCTCCAATTTGGTCCAAAACCTACCAAACTCTGCTCCATGTCCTAGAGCGTTCGATCATGATCACGTGGCCGAAAACCGCACCTCATTTGGACTCTCCTAGCTCCACTTATGCCTATATATAGCCCCCTCCAAATTCGGATTTTCTTCCCTATCCAAACCCTAGTCTAAAAAAAACAGATCCCCGCACCGACGGACGTGTCCACCCCGGCCGGACAACGTCCGCCGCCTCCGCCCGCACCAACCGCCAGCCGCTACGTGTCCCTCGCGGGACCGCTTCGCCGCCGCC